>NC_051163.1:45428010-45484672 GCF_013339745.2 Dermacentor silvarum
ATTATCACTTCCTTCACAACCTAGTTATTACCTTTCACTGTGCTGGGCGGTTAAGAGCTTGGAATACAGATATCTTTGTAATAACGTTAAATATCCATTTCAAGCAACTCGGACAAGAACGAAGATTATATCCCAATTGCACATGGTTCCAAGCGAAAATCTCCAGGCTGTGACGCGGGCGCCATTGCACTAGCTCATAATCTTATCTTCACAGCAGGGAAGCAACATAGAAGTACGTGTAGCTGTGTAAATTTCAAGAGAAAACAAAACCTAAACAGCATTAAATATCACTGCACTACAAACGAGTGCGATAGGATATTGGAGTTAATCTGTTCACAGCTTCATAACATACTCTTTTACGGCTTTTGCCATCTTTCTGAGTGGATTTCAGTGCAGCTTAGTGCTTGCTCAAATAAAGATTATCAGGAAGCTTTCTCACAGTTGTCAGGAAGATTACCGGGGTGTAGACCAGCTGCATCCTCATATGATTGTTAACTGTGAAACGCAAGAAAACAGCATTAAATTGTGATTGACTAGCATATTAAGCTTTTGCTCGCTGCAGCTTTCGGGTGTACACAAGAAGAAAATTTGTAGACATTCAAGTTCACGGCTTCAAATTTCAGGTTGCCTCTAGCAGTGTAAACAATATTATAGTGTACCGGAGTAATGTGGATGCTCTTTCTGCGCTTCGGGGTTGCGCAAAAGAGAAATTCCTGGCACAGTCAACTTTTTTTGGATTCCCTGTTACAAATACTTTAAGGTTTGATACATTCATATGTTCGCTCTAATATTATATTTACTGCGCTGAAGTATTCCGTGTGTTGCAATCTACGCCTTACAGGACGTTGTGAATTCGTTAAGTTACTGTGCCAGTATATTATTGAATGTTCTTTTAGTTTTGTAATATAATTCTCAGATTTTGTATTTATATCTTTGTGACATATACTCATACGCGCACTTTGTGTTTTTTTTTATCAATCTTTCTTTTTCTTAATGACCCTGCCATTATGAAATACCCTAAATGAAACCCTCAAGTGAATAAGGAATAAAATAAACAATTTAGAAAGATGGGGTACCTCGCAAGATGAGGTATCACGTGGAGATTTAGAAGCTGTAGACATAAGTGTTTTTTTTTTCATATTATGACAAATGTTTACAGAAATAAAAGGCAATTATATTTGGGTTGTATAAATTTAAAAGAAGGCTCCCTTCCTATAAATATGTAACAAACATAAATCACGGCAACGTGAAAGCTTATTGCAGGATGAACATCGTAATGGCTTAGAGGGTCGAAGCGTGCTCTTGGCTTCGTACGACTGAATCTAAACCACTTAGCTAGTGACGTAACTCAAAATACATAAAAGATACTTCTGCTAAGTCAGCAGTATGCCTGACCTATAACCACAAAACATAAAAGATACTTATGTAATGTGCCTGACTTATAATCATTAGACATTGAAGATACTTCTGCTAAGTTAGCAATATGCCTGACCTATAATCAAAAGACACATAACATACCACTGCTAAGCTAGTAATATGCCCGCCCTATAACCAAAGACGGGGGTAATTGGAGATCGCAGGAGAGGCCTTCGTCCTGCAGTGGACATAAATATAGGCTGATGATAATGATGATGATGATGATGATGATGATGATGATGATGATGATGATGATGATGATGATGATGATGATGATGATCAAAAAACATAAAAGATACTTCTAATAAGTTAGCGATATGCCTGATTTATGTGAGATCCCTTTCGTTGTGGGTCTAAATCACGCGTTATAAAAAAGCAGTGGGAAGGTGATCCAACCTCCAATTAAAGCTCATTAAAAACAACATCTTCCTGCGGGATTTGGGGATGAGGATGGGACAGAGTCACTGCGCACTGCACTCTAACGCTTTTCGAATGTACTACCTCAGGCCGACCTCTCTGCATTAAACTTTTCTCTCTCTCTACCTTCTGAATTAGCGCGCGTTTTACTACTATATTCGAGAACATACCAAAGTTCGGCGTATGCTGACCTGTTATTTTAAATAATTTCTGAGGTATTACGTGTCAGAACTACGATCCGATTATGAGGCGCGCCGTAGCGGGGTAAAGGCGTCCGCGGTGTAATGGTTATAACACCGCGCTTCTGCACTGTTTTGTAGCTACCGTTAATGTCTCTAATCTACTGGATTTGTATAACTACTGCTTCCTTTTGACACACTGCCTTTTTAGAGAAATAAAAGCCTGGCCATAAATGAAAATTCAGCTTCCCACATATATTAGAACTGCTCAACTTTTTTCTCTCATTTGCAAAACATTGATTTGAATCGGTTCATCAGTTGTGCCACAGAAGCACTTCTGCGTTTTACGTGTATCTGAGTATAGTAAATCGAAGCAAATCGGAGCCCCGAGGAAAAGCTTCGTCCAGGGCGTGTTCCAGGGCTCCAGGGCGTGTTCAAAGGTGTACTGACAAATGTTTTCGAGGATGTCGAAACTCGACGAAAACGCTCCTCGCGTGTGCAAGAATTGCATTTACCATGTTTGAAGGTCGAGAAATCATTTAGTTTATTTGTTTTTAGTTCGTACAAAGTAGGTAGTCTAGCAATGCCGGACTTCTCTAATTCTTATCGAGGCGGAATGCAAAGAGCGCGTGAACCGCATATTAGGGGAACGTTAAAAAACCACAAGTGGCCGCAATGAATCCTGAGCCCTAACTATGACGTAACTAATAGCCCCGTGTTCCGTTTGGACGTTAAACTCTGTTAAAAAGAGAAAGAAGAAGGCGAAAGCCGTTCAACTGCGAGGAGAGGAGTTGAGTCCATGGTTGCATAAACAGCGTCTCCTGCAGTGGTACAGCCACGGAAATTCTAGAAAAGTTGTGCAGGCGACACGATCGGTTTCAAGGAGGAAATCCATGACTTTGATTGGCCTATGTTCGTTGGGTTGGATGAAAATTGGGTCTTCTATTGGGATGATTACTGGCTGCGGAATCATCAAGTTCGACGGGAATAGGCGGGCTGTATGCATAATTATATTGGCTTGCATCGACAACATTTTCCCGGTGCATAGGTACGCCGAGTTATACAGCAGGTACAAGATTAATTACTTCAGTGTAGTACTATAAAGGCAAAAACAAGTTTATCGAGTAATGAGTAACCTAAGGCGTCACCTCTCCACCTCCCTGCGGTGAATAAGCGTCTACGGCATTTTGCTCATAAGCACAAGGTCGTAGGGTTTGGTTCCCTGCTGCGGCGGCCGAATTCCCATGGGAACGGATTACAGGTGTTCGAAAAAGTCCCAGTTGTTCATGGTTAATACGGAGACCATCGCTAAGGCATCTGTCGCCGCGAAGACAGTTGCTTCGGGCCGTAAAAGCGAGAGTTAAGCGAGAGCGTGTCAAAGCGAGAGGTTGAAGGGCCCCATTACGCAGAAAGCACGGCGCCGCCGGCGTTGACTGTGCGTTGGCCGTGAGGCGAAAATTGTCGTCGAATCACAGCGCGGTGCAACGGCGCGTTTCTTCCAATCACAGATGGGCGCACGCGGCGTGCGCCGCTCGGTTCCTTGCAACACCACCAGATAGCACTCGCGTCCGCGCATCCGCGGCAGCGGGGCACCGGCCGTGCGGGGGAAAGCAAATAAAAGAGCCCGAAAGCTCGCCTTTTGCATGGCGATCGCTGCAAGCGTTGACCGGTAGAGATTACGGTTGCATAAGCTGCAGTTGCCGGGAAGCGTGAGAAGGTGAGAAGAAGTTGGTGACCCTTAAATGCTATCGCGCTCTACTCTATAAGGTGAAATTTAAGCGTCTCCCCAGTGTTCGGTATTAACTTCCCTGCGTTTCGCATTGTTATTCACGTCGTCGTGTTACCAGCGTCGTCGGTTCCCTTGCGGGCATTTTTTATGAATCTTGTCGTAATAGTGGTTCTCGCAGTTCGTCATCGTAGCTGTTACCACTAGATTCGTTATCGTCGTCGGCGTACCAGTTGACTCCATGTTTATCTTATCATTCTCGTTGTCGCTGCTATCAAGACAACAATCGCTAGTCTTGAATGATATTCTAAGTAAGACGTTTCCAAACCAATGCAAAAGCTCCACCAACTTGTGACTTGGTCAATGACCAAAAGCCTCTGTTTTTCTGATATCCAACATGACCGGATCAATATTCCTGCAATTCTTAACTTTGAGTGTCCGTCTGTACTTTTCTTAAGTCGAGCTCGTTCACTTATACCTGATTTCCAATATCCGTTCTTAGGGTTCTTTATGAGCAGCCCTCCTATCATGCATTCATAGTTATCCATTCGAAACACACTTTTGCCGCAAGGTGCTGTAGCCACGACTGTAGCCTCGAGACGCACATAGCGAACTTGTTATAAATCATGTAATGCCAGAACACACTTCCTTATCAAAACACTTCTTAACCTTTATTTTTCACACATTCCACAACTTAGGGAATCTTGCCGTTGTTAGGACTGGCCTGTGTGGTGAACAATTTGTGTCGCGCGGCCAAAGGCACGGCGAAAGCCCGGACGTTTCAAATACGCCGTGCAGCCCGCAACTGTTTGAAAAAAAATGTCGCAGTTTCGCCCGAAAGGCGAAGCATCGATTGCTATAGCAAATTAGTAGAGAGCTATTCGGAGTAGGAATAGTAGTTCTATCGGCTGCATAAACTTGGACACATTGGCTTACTAACTGAATTAACAATCGTAGTGTCAGCGCGCACAAGCAAACATGAATAGATCACACTGAATGACCGCAGCCAACGACTGTCAAAACGCTGGCAGCAAGCGCAGGTTCGCGCGGTCTATCGCTTCAACGGAAACTGAGCGGCGAATGCACAGCGCATACAAAGGTCACAGCCGTGTGGAGATAAGACACGGTGCGGACGACCGGCATCCCCGGGCAAAGCGCAAAGGAGAAGTTCTTGGCAGAGGAGAAGCTGCCCCCCCCTCCCCCCCCCTCTTCCGCTTTGTTGCTTTCGCGTGGGAGATGAAGTGGCAAGATACGTCTTTGGTGCCGGAGTACAGCGCCGCCCCGCCACCCTCCCTCCCATACCCCCACGGTCTTTTGCGCGATGGTCACGTTTGCTTTCCGCCGAGCGTTCGCTCTCCGTGATAGCACGCGTCCCCCGCGCACTTTCGCTCGTGCATACGGCGCGCGGCGACGACTTTATCGCCCTTGAAATCTATGCGGAACCTCACGCCGACGGCGACGGCGACGGCGACGGCAGAAATCCGGTAGAAGTGTCCATATAATTGCCATCGCAATAAAACGCCTAGGGGGACGCAACGGCGAAAAGACGATAGCCTTTGTGCGCGCCTTCTCGCCTCCTTCTCCACGGCGCGCGCGACGCCCTGATGTCTGCGTGAGCTCGCCAGTTCTGTCTCCCTTCAATGAGCGGAACGTGTGCTGTCTCCATTCAGTGAGCGTCGTGTGTGCATTCGCTCCCTCTCCTCGGAACGGAAGACGCCGGCGGTGTCTGTGTGTGCGTGTGCGCGCGTCAGTGCTTTTCCCTCTGCTGGGTCAGTAGCGGTTAGAAAATGCGTTGAACTGGCTGCCATGTACCGAGTGGCGGCCGCAAGCGTGGAGAGCGTTCGCTTTCTCCTGCTGAGCGAGGGCGTTCCAGACCACGAAGTTCATCTTACTCCGTGTTCTAGACTCTATAAAGGACGCCCCCGCGAACGGACTTCAGCCTTCAGCACAAGCCTTCAGTGCAGTGTCTGTGTCGCCTTCCGTCAGAAAGCTTGTAGAGCTGACCGCTCCGTACATGGTACTTAGTAGCGCAAAACTCGAAATAAAAGATAACAGTGAAGGCGGGAGGAAAGGAAATACGAGCGCTACACTCACAAATGTTTATTCCGAAGCAGGGCTTGCTATATATACACAAACATACGCATGCGCAAACGCATAAAACACACAAAGCGCACCCTTTGTGTGTTTTATGCGTTTGCGCATGCGTATGATTGTGTATATATAGCAAGCCCTGCTTCGGAATAAACAGTTGTGAGTGTAGCGCTCGTCTTTCCTTTCCTCCCGCCTTCACTGTTTTCTTTTATTTCGAGCTTTGCGCTACTAAGTATCATGTTCAGTAAACGCCAACTCGCCCAAGAAGAAGTTATTCTGACCGTTCCGTAGCGATGTAATTAAACGTCATTCTCATCGTTACGTCGTCACCGTGTCCTCTGCCTGGCCCCCTCAAGACTCGTTAGCCGCTGCAAAGCGGAGCCAGCGGCACGCTCCTTTCATGTGGTGCCCGTAGTTAACGCCGTAGTCAAGCAAGCACTCCTTGAGTGCGGCTTTCTCCTGCGCCATGAAGAAGCATCTCACCCACACTTATTATTTTTTTTGCACAATCGTAATGCCCCTGGCGACGGCTGTAATGGTGCCATTGGCTGACAGTTGCGATAACCCAATTTTGCATTTCAGACGCACTGCTGAGAACTCCCTCGTGGGAAAACAAAAACAAGAAAGACGCCGGTCGCAAACGTTCATGGCAGTTTCAACGTCACTAAATCTTGTGGTCCGAGATATTCTTCTAGCTCGTCGCACAGCCACAACACGCCTTTCGAGAGCCTAAAATGCCTTCACAACTCTTCCTCGCTTAAGTCGAACGCGTCGCGTCGATGCCGTTGTCTTTCGCGAACGCTCGCTAGTAACACATACGAAGAAGCCGCCATTGGCATCCCGTCGGCTAGCGCGAGACTAGCTGACGGCCTCGGTTGCCTTAGCAATCATCGAGACCATGCTATCTAACGCACGCGACCCTCGAGCGAACCACTCCTCCACGGTACCGCTCGTGCAGAAGACAGCTTCTCTTTGCACATGGTTTACAACCTGTGTGACGAAACACAATTTGCACGCACGATGCCAAGCTCCAGCCAATAGCGTAAAGCCAACCGGTTCCAAAGGGAACCGTTATAGAATATGGCTCCAGCGCAGCATATATGATACTGGGAGAGATATACGATGTGTGCTGAGAGTGTAGCGTACACTATACTTACAGTCTCTGCCTGTGCAGGGCACCGAAACTTGAACGGAAAATATTATGTGGTGGCTCTTGTAAATGGATCAAAACAGATGCGAAAGAAAACTGATGACGTTCGCTGTTTTCCAGTTTGGATGTCTGGGTAAAAAAAACTCCTGACGTCGCAACGACGCACAATAATATTTGCGTCTATCCTCAGACGCATTCTATGCAAATTCCATGTATTTGAATAGAATTGAATATCCATATGCACCGTTACCAATAGACAGTAGAGCCGCCATGGCAACACAGAAGGAGTACAGTGCACACAGATGCGCCCGGAAAAGTACGGACAACAAGAAGCTTGCCCGCAACTGGCGGTTTATTTGAAAGATTACAAGATAGCGCAGCCAGGCTGCAAAAACACATACGCGCAACAATATCTGTATCGATCATCCCTCTGAAAACAACGTGAGACAATGACGGAACGCTTACAAAGGCACCCTACTTCCGTGGTTTCAAGGAATCGCACATGTACAGTCGAACCCAGATATATCGAATCTGAAGGGGATCACAAATATATATATATATATATATATATATATATATAATAAAAATTTTATAGAAAATTTTCAAGGGGATTTTACTGCTGCTCGTTATACACAATTATTCGGTATATGCGGGTTCGATATATCTGGCTTCAACTCTATGAGCATTCAAAGCGCCTTATCTCTTCTTCAGACACACCACACGAGTTCCATTAAAGATTTTTGCATGACACATTATTTGCATTTCCTTAGATAGATAGATAGATAGATAGATAGATAGATAGATAGATAGATAGATAGATAGATAGATAGATAGATAGATAGATAGATAGATAGACTTTATTAGAAAGAATTACTCCATCTCCCGCTAAAGGGAACCATGTGTGGATGCGAAGCAGCGAGGAGATGGTTAGCTTGAGCGGGAGATGGTTTCGCGGCAGCGGCCCGAGCGCTCATCGGGCCGCGCGCTCCGTCATTTACATACCGCGGAACTACCGTGGCGCCCCCAGCGGAGTATGCAGCTGTCGCACCACCTGTCATGCGCGCCGCTCCGGATTCCTAGAGGAGAGAAAGGGGGAGCGTAGGAGAGGAGAAAGGGGGAGGGGACGCGCATGCGCTGTGGGGGTGTGGGACGCCGCGGGAAGCAGGACGGACAAAGCACCCGCCATAAGCTGCTTCGCATCTAAAATAATCAGAGTTTTGTTTTGGCCCGAAGGGGCATCGCTAATGGTCGTCGGGGCCCCTAGTCCAGCGCTCCGCTGGCTCTTGCCATCTTCTCTGCTCTCTGAGTCAGCTTGAACTGGTCGTCGAGGGCCGAGCTGGGCAGCAGTGCCTCCCATGGCGCCCTCGTGGTGTTCGTGTCGTGGTGTTCTATGTTGTCTAACGTGCACTCCCACGTAATGTGGTATAGGGTTGGTGTGGCCCCGCACCATGGGCATTCGTCCCTGTAGGCTGTGGGGGGCATGTGATGTCATATGTGTAGGTTCGTGTAAGCGCCTGTCTGAAGCCCACGCCAGGCAGCGGCATCCTCCGTCTTTAGTTTTCGGTGGGGTGGGGGATATCGCAAGCGACTCCCTCTGTGGTAGTTCAGGATTGCTGAATACTCGGTGTCAACTGGGTCAGGGTCATCTGCCGTCGCCGTGATGAGTGCTCGGTTAAGTACAAATTCTCGAGCTGCTCTGTCGGCATACAGGTTACCCGTGATGTTAACGCGGCCCGGTATCCAGATGGTGGTTTTGGTGGTGATGTCGTCAGTGTCCTCCTTGGGTATTTGAGCTACGACTTGTGCAGCAGGTCTTGCGATTCGTCCCTGTAGCAAGTTGCGGCAGGCGTGCTGCGAATCCGTGAGGATCGTCAGTGGTTTGTTTGCGTGTTGGTCTTCGCGGATGGCTAACGCGATAGCCAGCTCTTCGGCTTCGGTGACCGTGCAGGGGCGGGTCGATGCTCCGGATGTAATGTGGCCTCGGCGGTCACAGACCACTGCCGCTGCGCCCTTATTCTTCGTCCCGTGGCTGACATGGCAGCGTCCGTAAAACAGGCCATGGTATGAAACCTGAATGTTTTCTCTACGTACTGGGCCCTCGCTCTCCTCCTGACGGAGTGTAGGTTAGGGTCCATGTTGCGTGGTATTGGGGCAATGGGATACATGTCCTGGACGTGACGAGGTATGGTGAGGGTTTCTTGGGTTCATGGTGTTGTGGCTTTGAAGCCCAAGGTTCGTAGGACCTGCGGTCGTGTGTGAGTCCACGCAAGTCTCTGTTGTTGTGAGACGTGAAGGGCTTCTGTGAGTTCGCAGAGGGCGTTGTGTAACCCTAGCGCCAATAATTACACAGTCTATGCACTCATCGGCAGGCGGAGAGTGATCTTGAAAGCCATCCTCAAGAGCGTGTCGGCCTGTTTTGTCTCGGATTGTGTCAAGTGGTAGTAGGGCAGGCTGTATGAGATTCTGCTCAAAACTAGGCGCCTTACCGGTCGAAGGGTGTCTCTTTCCTTCATGCCTCTACATTCTTGGATGTTACGCGCGATATCATGCGTGATATCGCCTTTACACTGGTTTTAAGGAGCGTAAGGGTGTGCGTATACCTGCTGGTTAGACTGCAGTCACATGCCCAGCACCTTGAGCAATTTCTTCTCTGGTACGAGGCCCCCATTGAGGTGTACCTCGAGTTCTCGTGTTGGGTCTGTCGGGACCTTGTGGTTACCCCGGCCTCGCCAGACTTGTATGAGTTCGGATTTCTCGGGCGAGCGTTGTAGTCCCCATTGGATGACGTATTCTTGAGGTGAGCTACAGTTTGCATCCGTTCTTCTTTTTCAATGAGGGACCCTGTTGTGCTCCAGAGTATTATGTCGTCTGCGTAGAAGGCGTGGCAGAGGCCTTCTACGCACGTCCTGCAATTTTCTTGCAAGGCCGATCATGGCGACGTTGAAGAGCGTGGGTGAGCTGACAGCTCCTTGTGGTGTGCCCTCGTTGCGAGCGTGGTATACTAAAGTCTGCATCTCCCCAATCTTCAGCTCTGCCGTGCGGTGGCTTAGGAAGATCTGAATGTACTTGTACGTTCGCTCGCCGCAGTTGGTGTTGGCGAGCCCTTCTAGGATTCCTTAGTGGCTGACGTTGTCGAAAGCTCCTTTGATGTCGATTGCTAGGAGGGCATGTTCGCCGCTGCGGGGAACGTTGCTGAGGACTTCTTCCTTGATTTGGAGTAATACGTCTTGTGTGGACAAGCCTGCGCGGAAACCGAACATGGTGTCCGGCAGGTGCTTGTCTTCCAAGTGTCTCTCCAGTCTCTTGTCTATGATTTTCTCGTACACCTTACCCAGGCAGGATGTGAGCGAGATGGGTCTGAGGTTTTCAATTGCCAATTTCTTGCCCGGTTTGGGGATCATGACTATTCGTGTGTGTTTCCATATCGTCGGCACCGTACCTTGTTCCCAGTGTTGGTTGAGAAAGCCAGTGAGCGCGGAGATGGCCTTGTCCCTGAGGTTTCTGATCATGGTGTTCGTGATGTGATCCGTGCCCGCCGCTGTGTTACAGGTGGTGGCTGCGATGGCCGCTCTCACCTACCTCGTTTTCTGTGATAGTTTCGTCCAATAGTAGGTTGGGTTGTCCCGCGTATGGTGTTGTACATGGTTGTGTGGGAGCGGGATCTTCATAGTACTTGGTCTTGATGGCGTCGATGAGGTCTTGTTGGCTGCCTGGATACGTGTGTAGTAACCGCTCCAGGACCTTGTGCCCCTCTCCTTTGGTTTTGTACTCGGAACACTTTGACAACGTCATGGCGGTGACGCAATAATTTTCGAGTAGAAACTCTATTTGCAGAAAGTGTCCGTCGTTATAATTATTGGCACAGAATTTATAAAAGCGTGGACAACTTTCTGGACACTTCCTCTGTATTGTATGAACCATTCACGTTGAATGTGAGCCGTTCACGCAACACCTCTTCATTTCAGACGACGCGTGATGGCTGCGATCGACAATCGTGGGATGCCCACAAAGGTGCCCTATTTCAGTGCTTTCTAAGAGTGGTGCTTCTATGAAAAACTGCGCATTTAATCCGTAGCATTCTACAAATCACAACGGGTTTTCAGCAGGCGTGGTACGTCGAGAGTTTCCTGGAGCCCACCATGCCTAAATAGGGAGCCCAGACAGCGGAAAAACCTCAGTAGTGTCCCAGTAATGCTCCCAAAGGAAGCAGAATTTCACCAGTTCTGCCATCACTTAATCCATCACGTGATGAATAACGCGCCTGACAGACCAATCGGAGGGTGGGACTTGCTGAGCGTATGACCAGCGTTGGAGATTCCTCGAAGAGGCTGTTACGAAGCTGTGTACGGCGGGGTAGCACACCGGATTTTATTTCAATGGTTGAAGTATTATCTTGAGGTAAAGCGCAAAAGAGTACGCAGGACGACAGAGGATACGAAGACACAGCGCTCTACTCTGTCGCCCCCCATGCTCTTTTGCGTTTTACCTCAAATCAAATCCCGCACGGCGGCCAAATTTCGATGGGGGCGAAATGCAAAACACACCCGTTGATTTAGATTTAGGTGCACATTAAGGAACCTAAGATGGTCAAAATTGTTCCGGAGTCCCCACTACGGCGTGCCTCATAGATCGTGGTTTCGGCACGTAAAACACCAGAATTTAATTTCATTGTAATGCAGTACCAATTAGCCCCCCATTCTGTTATATTGAAGTAATATCATTGAAGAGAGAGAGAGAGAAATAGAAGAGAGGAAAGGCAGGGATGTTAACCCGACGCACGTCCGGTTTGCTACCCTGCACTGTGGGAAGGGGGTATAGGGATGAAAAGAGAGTGAAAGAAATAGAGAGAGCACAGTTTCGCGCACAAAGAAACTTCGCACGAAGTCTACAGACGGTCGCCAAGACCTGTCGACTTGAGATAGTGCAACAAGGCTTTCGTGGCTTTCTGTGCCATCGACGCATACGGCCATGGTCCAAGGATCTTCATTTCAGAAAATGGTCGAAAGTCCAGCCGGTTCTATGCTGTCCGGAGAGCTTCACGCTCGACGTCGAACTGGGGACAGAGACATAACACATGTTCAATTGTTTCTGTAGTTCCACAAGAGTCGCACATGGGCGTATCGCCAATTCCAATGCGGAATGAGTAGGCCTTTGTAAATGCCACCCCGAGCCAGAGGCGGCACAAGACTGTCGCCTCATAGCGGGAAATGTTTGATGGCACTTGTAGCTTCAAGGAAGGGTCAATTTTGTGGAGATGACACTTCGGGAGGTTAAGAGAAGACCAATATTTGCATGTCATAGCTTTAGCCACGATATGAAGTTTTCCTGCAGCGTCGGTCCTGGATAAGGGGATTGGGACTGGTCGGCCTTCCATATGAGCAGACCGGGCGGCTTCGTCGGCGAGGTCATTACCAGCAATGCTGGTATGTCCCGGTAGCCACTGAAATACAATTTCATGCCCTTTAGCGATAGCTTGATGGTGGTCTTCTCTTATTTCATATACCAGCTGCTCATGAGTCCTGTGAAAAATGGCAAAATGTAGACTCTGAAGTGCTGCCTTAGAATCACAAAATCTGACCCATTTCAGAGGTGTCTCTTGCAGAAGGTATTGTACAGCAGCACGCAGGGCAGCAAGCTCTGCCGCTGATGATGCTGTCACGTGTGACAGTTTGAACTTGAGTGTGGTTTTCGTAGCCGGAATGACAACGGCACCTGAAGAACTGGTAGATGAGACGGAGCCATCAGTATAGATGTGTATTCGGTCCCAGTAGGTCTCATTCATTAATAGCAGTGTCATCTGTTTAAGAGCTATTCTTGGGTGATTGGCCTTCTTCTTTACTCCCGGAATACTTAGGCGAACCTGAGGCTGTTGCAGGCACCACAAGGGTAATGAAGGCCTTGCTGCTGGGGTGTATCCTGATGGAAGGCAATCTGGATTGGTGACGATAACTTCAGAAAACGTGGAACGAGGTCTCTGCGAAGGCAAGAACGCCAAGTGATGATCAGGGACGCGGGAAAGATGGCGGATATGCGCCCTGAGACAATCCACTGCAACGTATGTTTGGATCGGATGATCTTTGGCGAGGACGATTGTTGCAGGTGTTGACGCGCCGCGAGGAAGTCCTAAGCAAGTGCGCAATGCTTGGCCCTGTAAGCTCTCCAACGAGCGAACATTTGACTTGCACGTATTGGGCAACACTGGAAGGCTGTAGCGTAGGTATCCCAGAAATAGAGCTCTGTACAACTGAAGCATGGAGCATACAGATGTACCCCATGTTTCCCCGCACATGAATCTCAGTACCTGGGCTATCGACGACAGTTTTTTCTTCAGGTACGAGCAATGAGGGCTCCAGGAAAGATTGCGGTCGATTATTAAACCTAAAAATCGATGGGTCTTTGCGTAGGCAATAGTGTGTCCATTAATATAGACTGGGTATGGTGTCATAAGTTTCCTTGTGAATGCAACCAATGCGCATTTCTCGGTTGACACAGTCAAGCCTTGTGCTTGAAGATATGCTGATGTCAAGGTTGCTGCCCGTTGCAAACGCGCACGCACCTGAAGCCGAGTAACTGCAGAAGTCCAAAGGCAGATATCATCTGCGTATATCGAGAGGCAGATTGTCTTAGGTAAAACGTCAGTTAGTCCAATGAGTGTCACATTGAACAACGTCGGACTCAATACTCCTCCCTGAGGCACGCCGCAGTACGTGTAATGTTCAGCTGTGGGACCATCTTCTGTTTGCACAAAAAACGACCGGCGAGTTATGTAGTCGGATAACCAACGAAGCATGCGGCCGCCGATTCCAATAGTCTCCAGGGAGGTGACGATGGCATCATGTGCAACGTTGTCATACGCGCCTTTCACGTCAAGAAAGAGCGCAACTGATATGCGCTTACGGGTTTTCTCCTGCTGCACAAACGTTGTGAGGTCAATAACGCTGTCAATTGAAGAACGACCCCGACGAAATCCTGCCATGGAAGCGGGGTAGATATTGTAACGCTCGAGATACCATTCTAGACGTGCAAGGACCATCCTTTCCATAACCTTGCCGATGCAGCTGGCAAGAGCAATAGGGCGATATGCCGCCAAGTCCAACGGAGATTTTCCCGGCTTTAGTAATGGTACCAGCCGACTTAACTTCCATTGCTGGGGAACTGTACCTCTATGCCATGAGTTGCTAAAGCTGTTCAGAAGCGTTCGTCTTGCCTCTTGTCCAAGGTGTCCCAGGGCAGAATAGGTGACGCCGTCAGGGCCTGGACAGGATGATCGTTTAGAGACTGCCAGGGCAACTTCGAGTTCTTCCAAGGTAAAGGACACGTCCATTTCCGGTACCTTAGCCACTGGGAGGTCCCTTACATCAACGTTGATGTTGACAGGCTCGCCAGTGACTCTCGCACAGAATTCCTCCGCCACACCAAGCTCTGTTTGGCCAAGATGGAGGGCCAAAGCTGCAAATGGGTGTCGTTGGTGTGGGGATGAACGAAGACCACGTACTGTCCTCCAGATATGTGAAAGCGGCTTGCGAGGGTCCAGTGACTCGCAGAATGTCCTCCATCGCTCACTCTCTAGTTTGTGTATGCGACGCTGAATTTTCTTTTGAATGCGACGAGCGTCTCTCAGATCATAAATTGATTTAGTGTGTCTGTATCGTCGTTCTGCACGCCGTCGAATCGCACGAAGTCTTTCAAGTTCAATGTCGAAATCCGTTCGGCTTGATGACAACGATGATGAACACTTGGAAACTTTAAGTGCTTCTGTGATGGTGTCAGCGATGTCGCCGTCGAAATCTCCCCCACATGCTTCTTCCATAAGCGACGTAAACCTAGTCCAGTCAGTGCTCTTCAAGATACCACGAGAGAAAGATCAAGTGAGTCCATTAATCGTTAAGTAGGTGGGAATGTGATCACTCCCATGAGTCTCGATGTCGCAAAACCATTTAACACGTGATGTGAAGTTCCGTGACACCAAAGTCAAGTCCAGGCAGCTGCTATATCTAGGACCCCACAGATACGTCGGGCTACCATCGTTCATGATGCAGAGGTCATAATCAGAGGCAAGCGATGCACCATTCCTTCCCCTGGAGTTTATCTTGGTGCTTCCCCAAAGCAAGTGGTGCGCATTGAAGTCCCCACTGATGACCCAGGGGCCATCAGTTTCCTTTAATATGTCTTTCAGTCTTTCAGGGTCAAACCGCCGTGATGGGGTGATGTAACAACCAATAAGAGTAAATGCCATTTTGTTCTTTTTGACGCGGAGGCATACGTATTGGTTGTAGTCATGAGGCTGAACAGCATGCGAAACATAGTTCAAGTCCGTGCGGATGTAAATGAGAACGTTGCTCCGTTCCTCGCATGTGGAAGATGCAAACGTTTCGCAACCATATAGTTTGTAGGGATTTGATACGTTCGGTTCACAAATAACAAGTATAGGGAACCAATTTATTCTCGGATTTGCGCCAATTTGCCTTGAATATCATTGAAGAAAATGCTTTGTTCTTCCCCGCTGATTTTATAAATCCAAAAAATAAAACGAACACGTCTAGCGGCTTTGATAACAATTTGATAAGCAACGCCTGGACACCATGTACAGGCTGTTCCAGGTGTTATGCAGAAAGCTTTGAAAAAGACTCATCATTCTACGCTAATAAAATTAATCGAATCTTGTTCTCAGTCCAACACAGGTCAATCACATCCAATGAGCAATAAATAGTAATCAAGTAACAATTGTGATTGCTACTCTAATTGTCCAGTTGTAAGGAGTCGCACGGACTTGTGTCAGGAGGTGCTTCCAGCAAAGTGCATACCGCGCGTTTATTATTTCTTTATGAAAAACGAAGAAAAAATCTCGCGAGATATCAATAATACAATGTGGCGATTTGCTCGCGCCTTAGTGGCAGCATCATTGGACTCAATAGAAAAGCGCGCATTCCAGCTCAGACACGCTGGTCAGGGCAATGCGTCCTCTTGTAGGTACGCAAAAAAAATGGTGAAAGCTGTTGTAGCGTTTGGAAACAGCGAACCCACAGTGACCTATTCCGCAGCAATAACTTCTACGCTGCTGGACGACTGAAACAGCTCGCACGGCTTGCAATATAACAACACTCCACAACAGTTGCGGCCACCCTCGCGATGACCTCTTGCAGCGATACAGATCGCCTAGTTGACCAGCTATGCCGACACATCAAGAAAAGAGCACACACAGATGCGTGTGGAAAAGTGCGGGCCACACGAGAGCTTGCTCGCAACTGTGTGTTTGATGTAAAGGTGGCACGTGTGGTGAGACACGCGCCCAACAGGTCATCCCTCTGAAAACAACACGACTCGTGGAAATGCCTTATGGCTTCGACATTATTGGTGCTTCAGCAGGGAACACCTCGACTTCTCGTTGGACTGGCATCACGCCGATTCCGTGTATAATAACAAAATATAAATTTCGTTCACTAACCGTGGTTGCTGAAAGATTGTCAATTTATGCGAATGTTATTCTGTTGGATGCACATATGTGATTGGAGCACGGATTCTGCTCCGGACGTTTCCTCGATGTCACACCAGCTGATGTGTCCTCTTCTAAGCCTGTCTGAGCGACCTTGAGCCCTCTTTCCCAGTGTTGCCTCAGCTACTGGTTTATCAGTAGTTCTATTTTTTTTATTTTTTTTTAGTGATTTCGTCATGAAGCTCTAGACCTCTAGATTCGACTGATCTTTGGCATCTGTCAGAGAACTGACAGCGAAGTTTACTGCTTTTAAAAAGTTGCGTACAAGTTTCTATTACTCGCCACTACAGATTTTTCAGTCGATTACTTCGAAAGTGCAATGAACTTTTACGGTGCCCAAACTACGCGAGATATATGTGCCTTTCTTTCTCTTTTCGGCTTACAATTAATAGTCCTCAGTACACTGACAACTTGAATCTACTGGTACCAGATGTCATTGAGGCCCTTCCAAAACTGGTTTGAAGGTTGTCACAAGCACCTTTTTATTAGTTATGGTGTCCAAGGTTTTCTGTCACCGTGTGGTTCCTACAATCTCGCACCGCGACAAGAATTTTGAAGGTCATTGTATTCTATTGCTGCTTCGCAGATGGTACATTGTACAACTAACAAAGAGAACTTAATCCCTGCCTGCAAAGGCTTCATTTAAAATATCTCTTTCACCAGCACAAGGAATCTACTGATCTCTACTCATTTTTGGGCAAAAATCTACGACTACTTTTTTTATAACTTGTCGCAGCGCTGCTCTCGACGCCGGAAGATACCTGATGGCTTCATTAGTCCGTAGTGTAATGTCTGCTATGGAACGACGCCCTAGGATCTATAAAAATGTCTCATTATTCTATCTTCTATTTATTGCAGAGTACTTTTGCAGTGACGTGCTGTATTTAGTTATGTGCTGGTGGGAACATCTTGAAAGTGACAGTCTTGCGCATTCCTTTCCAAATGCAGGCGTCCTTATCGTGAGCAATAATCATACAGATCCAAAAGGTTTTTAGTGGGCTTCTTTTAAAATCGCATCACAACTTATCACATTAAGTGTTGCAGAATATATATATTCTGCTACTCCAAACTGCCTCTACGCTACGACATGTTAACAAACGTTCTTGTTTACCTTTCAGATGGGTGCATTTTACGGCTAACAAGTGTTAAAGTGTATCTCTAAGCGCAAGACGCCCCTGCATGTATCAGAACAATCTCGAATGTTGTCGCTAGTTCTATCTGTTGTGCATGTTTTGAACGACGCTTGTGTAATCAGACTACGTGCACGACACGAATTGTGCTCTACTTTCTGGAAGGCACGCAAGCTCCAACGATTACGCTGGAATCTTGGACGACTAATGTATAAACAGTCAACGCGCTTGACTCGCAGATCAGGTTTCAACATCAACGCACCTGCTCGTCATTATCATTCTGCCCGAGTGCGACTATTTTTTGCGGGCACAGGTCTGACCAATAAAGAGCTAGTTTAGAGACTTGCCGTAGTTGTACGGTCTGATTCCTCACCGTCACTGCAACGCTACGTCAGATGTCATGTAGCAGTGATGGTGAGGAATTGGGCATCATATTAGGGGGAGAAGTTACAAGCCTGAAACAAGCAAATAATGTCTAAAATTCACTTATATAATCCGGAATGTCCTCTCTTCTGCATATATACGATAGATACAAACAAAACAAAATGTACTAAGGTAACATAGAACAACCAGAAGTAGGCACCCGTCAAGAATAATCCTATTTAGAAAAGAATACAACAATTAACGGCGAATAATACAAAAAATATTCTGAAACATCTCTAATAATACAAGTAGTAGTTTTAGCCGTGGTTTCGTTCGAAAATATTTTTGATAACAGCTCTGGCTGTACCACTGTTCCACCTTTCCAGATATATTGCTGGAAAATATGGATATTACCTGCATGAGAAATCGCAGAAAGTAACTAATAAAAAATATACACACTTAACTTTTTATCTATTCACCTTGGCACACATGTTGCAACTGCAATATTTAAGCTCCGCTGCAGTAAAGTCGTGTGTTTAGCAAGCAACCAAAGACTGTCACCACTTTCAATAGATCCGTCGTTAAAATGTGCTATGAAAAACATTGATGTTCCAGCAAACACTTCCCCAGAGCATCCTTGAAGCAGCTAGAGACTACCCGGACTGGTAAGTCAATGCACTTCTTGCAATGCAAGGTTGGTAATACATCTTCTTCTTTTTCTGAGGTTTTACGTGCCAAAGCCAGTTTGGATTATGAGGCTCGCCGTAGTGGAGGGCTCCGCATTAATTTTGACCACCTGGGATTCTTTAACGCGCACTAAAACACAAGCACACAGGCGTTTTTGCATTTGGCCTCCATAGAAATGCGGCCGCCGCGGCCGGGATTCAATCCCGCGATCTCGTGCTCAGCAGTGCAACGCCTTAGCTGACTGAGCCACGGCGGCAGGGAAAGTTGATAATACAGATAACATTCTCAAGGAAGTTGATTACAAGAGGTGATTGAAAGAACAAGTCAGCCCGGGCAAAGACAGGCTCTACTTTAAATGCACCATCTAGAAGCGAATACACACAACTTCTATGATATCACGTTTTGAAAAAGTGAAATAAGTGATCACAGGCTATGGGAATGAAGAAAAGACAAGCTTAAGGATGCTTTTATTTCAATTAGATGGATGTTCCTAAATACTTTTTTGGCCACCTTTCGTGACCAAAAAAGTGACAATGAAGGTATGGTGACCAAAAAGGTGAAATAGTCACCCTTGTGCTGAAGTGATTCGAGATAGTTTATCAGGTGCATCTGAGTGACTGTTCCAAATTTGTAATGTATATTCTCACTTCAAGTGCACGAATGTGTTGTAAGCTAAATACTTCGTAGAAGAACTGGCAAAATTGAAACTGCGCCTAATTATTTTAAGTGTCTTATAAGCGCTCATGGCAGCTGACATCATAAGTTGGTTGTTAAATGAACAGCTCAAACATTGCTGGCACAAATTCAACAGGCGTAGTACTTATTGCAGTAACATGATAACAAGTATTTCATTGTAGTGTATGGTAAAGGATTTTGTTTTTGTGCTAATTTTTATTCCCCAACCTTGCTACGATTTATTTAGCTTAAGAACATGGCACTGCAATGTATTTATTTATTTCATGCTAACCTGTCTATCTCAGTTCTGTTGTCAGATCGCAATGTCGCCTTAGGCGCCCGCTCAGCGTGGTTCAACAAATCAAAACAGCGCAAATAAAAGCGAACCAAACTGCAATGTATGCAATTTAAAGCCCTTTATTTCATTGTTATGCGACACACAATAATAAGCAATAGATCACTGCTGCATCATTCCAAAAATTCTTTCAACGGCAGTTGTAGCAACATCGTATTTCTTGCGTTCGAGTATATTATTTAAAAATACATAATTATTCAACTTTGTTCTTTCCACCGCCATCATCACACATTATTTGTTCGGTATACATGCCTGTCACTAGGTACGTCAACTTGCCATATTTTACTACAAGACCTTCGGACTCATCTGCGAGCGTAGTGACGCTCACAACGACCCACTGGAAATTGCCTTCGGGAAGGTTTGACAGCGTGTACACAAAATAGCCATCTAAGTCGATCTTCACGCTGAATGCGCAAGCCTAAAACAAAGTAAGGAAAAATTGTTTCTTTTACTTCAGTTCACACAATCACGATACGTCCAATGAATTCGCAAGCCTGAATAGCATAAAATAAACCAAAAATACCTTCTTACCATCTCTAGAGAGAGAGAGAGAGAGAGAGAGAGAGAGAGAGATTGATTATAAAGGTAATGCTGAGAGGTTGGCCTGAACTAACCTGCTACTCAGCGATCCGGTAGGACGAATTATATAAAGGGGCATGGGCAAAAAAGCAAATATTTTTTAGTGTTATATTCAGTTCCCTATCTCTCAAAAAAAGCCAAAATTGCCTTTATTGCATTTATCACTGCATGTGAAAAATAACATTTTGCCTCAAGAAAGACAACCTAATAGTTTTAAACAAACGCTACTTGAATTTTTCAAGCTTTCAAAATGTAATTATAGCCATGCAGTATATTATTTGAGGCTGCAGAAGAATTAGATTTCGGCCACATATGTACGGTTACCGTCCTTCTCTTTTAATCGGAACCACCCTACGCATGCAGTTTTCTAGATGTCTTCAATCAACATATTTACAGCAATTTGCTGCTTTGCCCTCACACTTGCACCCGTCACACAAATATGTATCCGATTTAAATTGCATGTGTGTCCTTCACTTGTAACTGATTACAGTGGCTAATTACTACCTCACAACAGTAACTGAGCACTTACTAAAACGATGTGGAGTACTTGTAGCTTGCTTTCCTCCCAAATTTATTAACAGTTTAACAATTCCCAAATACACTATATAACGAGCTGACCTGGCTTTTTCAGTGCGTCGTCTGCAGCCCTTCACTCGTCGTTTATCTCGAATAACCTTTGGTTTTAAAATTTTTTCGTCGGTCATGTTCCATTATTTGCTTGCGCGGACAACAGGCGGCCACATTGAAAAGCTCGCTTAATGTGCGCGCTGAAGGGAAGGGCGCTATTGCACCTACGAACACCACCTTGCGCGTGTTATTCAGTGTCGGGATGCTCGTGCCGGGGTACTCTATGAAGCACACCACTTCATTCTTGATAAGCTCGGAGGAGGCGCTCCTGGCCGGGACAATGAAAAGCTAGAAATATCGTCCGTATAGAGCTGATTTTAGAGCGCAGCTCTTAGGCGCCCGTTCTGCGTTGAGCGTCGGCGTACCTCGTTGTGCCTCGGCGTAACCCAGCGAACGAGCACAGCGAAGGATGCAAGAGCGAACGCGGAGTGCAGCGGAGGATGTAAGACGGCGATAGCGAAGAGAGCGCGAGGAGGGAAGAAAAAGCCACCTTGAAACACCGCCAGATGTCGCTCACGTCCACGCGTCCGTAAAGCCCCTCTACCTTCGGAAAATTCCTGTCATCTCCTCTCTCCTCCGTCGTCTCTTCTCCTAAACCACTTGTTCTTTTTCTAAGCGAAAGTTTTACTAAGGACACCGAGCCGAGTTTCGGCGTCGCCAGGAATTTCACCTTCATTTGACCACAGCTGCTCCGTAGCCTTGGCTGGCCTTGGCGACGCATCATGTGACTCGCCGCGCCAAGTTCCGCCGCCGCCGCCGCCGGCCGAGGCTTGGCGCATGCCCTCTCCGAAGCTGGGTCGCCGCCTGACCACGTCACTCGCCGCGCCCGCCTGGCTAAATCCCCCCCACACGCACACACACATTCAGCGCTTTTACCGGCGTCTCTCGCCGTTGAGTCTCTCGGCGTCGTCGGTGACAGCGGTGAGATGTGGTGTGTCTGGAGCACAGCGTTTCGCCTTGGCGCCTCCCTCAGCGTCGACGCTGAGCGACGCCGGGTGACGAAACGCCAGAAAACGCAGGAAAAACGCTGAATGGGGGTGGCCTTAAAAGGAGCGCTGCGCTCGCCTAGTCAGTGCGAGCTTGGCCATGGATGAGAACGAGGCCGGGCCGTCTTCTGTGAGCGTTGCGCGGGAGAGGAAGGCTTTGAGCCGTCGTCGGCAAGCAACGTCTGACCACCCCGCGGATATCGCCCGCCGAGCTACTTGACTGGTGAGGGTCCGGAATCCCAAGCGCGCGAAGCTAGGGTCGGAGACAGACTCAGAAACAGCGAGCCGTTCGGTTCGCAAAACGCCGGAAGCGGGACCACAACGTTGGTTAAGCTAATCAAAGGTTAACCAAGTGAAACCAAGAATTGACCAGGCTAAACCAAGCTTTCGCTTTGCATATCCAGGGTTAGCTGAGCTAAGCCGCAGCCATTTTTTGGTTTCTTTACATTTTTCTTTCGAAAGCAAGTCGACGGTCGCGCCCCCTCAAAAGTTCCCGTTTAAGCTTTCGGGCCGGGTGCACGCCACCGCCGCCATTCAGTCCTATTGGACGATTGCTGTCCGTGCTATCACGTGACAGCAATTGTCCAATCGGAGATACAGGAAAGTGACAGCAATTGTCCAATCGGAGATACAGGAAAGAGAGACAATCGGCGTTCTTCAAGAGATGGCGCTACTTTTATGAAGGTAGAGGGGCTTTACGCATCCGTTGCAGCGGTGGCATCGGCCATATGGGGGAAAGAAAAAAAAAACCGGAAAGCTCGCCTTCGCGCATTCCATTCGCCGCAGGCGTTTCCTGTAAAAATTACGGTAGCATAAGCTGCAGTTGCCGGGAAACTGCAACTGTGTGGCCTGTGTGGCCAATTTGTGTGGCCAATTTGCGCACCTCGTTGACGGCTATGGTATCTAAGAGGGCCACATCCACAAACTTTTTGTTAGTATACGCCTTCTATAGAATACGGTTGTCTGTTCGACGTATGACAACATCTGGCCTCATAGCATCATCGATCGTTCCATAGAGTTCCCATAGATGTTCTCTACCTACCTATCCCAAGAAGACGCCAAGTTCGTAAGATGTAAAATACGTGTAGTGTATGCACATGTTGCCAGTAACTTGCGGTCATGTTTACATAGGCCAGACAGGCCAGTGTGTTAATACCCGTCTAAAAGATGATCGACAATCACTTCACGAAGTTAATCATTCACAATTAGCCAACTGCTGCAGAATCGGTCATTGTGAACCTGCCTTTTGTGATACTACGATTTTGTTTGCGCATAAAAACAAACACACGAAATAACCGAGGCCTTCCATATCAAAAAGCGTGCTAATATGTGCGTAGGTGAGCCATCTGTAGCACTAGGTGACCAGGAATTCGTCTTCTTTTTTTTTTTTTTTCGAGCCTCACATGGCCTTTTTGTATATGTAGAAGCTCTGTGCTCTGTATATTTTTTTTTTATTCTGAATGCTCTTGCACGCACATGCTCACTTTAGTTAGCCTGGGTGCGTGTGCGTATATATATATATATATATATATATATATATATATATATGTGTGTGTGTGTGTGTGTGTGTGTGTGTGTGTGTGTGTGTGTGTGTGTGTGTGTGTGTGTGTGTGTGTGTGTGTGTGTGTGTGTGTGTGTGTGTGTGTGTGTGTGTGTGTGTGTGTGTGTGTGTGTGTGTGTGTGTGTGTGTGTGTGTGTGTGTGTGTGTGTGTGTGTTTCGAAACATAAACCGAGTTAGTGAGTCAGCGCTTGTATGTTGCCTTCGCCTGGCGCCCTCGTTTGTTGCGTGCGCGCTTCAGTATCATACTGAATGTCCTGTGTATACCTTCCTCCAATAGACAACTTCATTGTGGGGCTTCTTTAGCCAGTAATTCGTAATGTTTGCTTTGTCGTAACGTTTCAGAATACGCTCCCTAGAAGTGTGCACAGCTGCGGCTGTAAAAACTGATGACGTGGCTATCAGCGCAGCCGCCGTCAGTAACGTGGGCCTCCGTAAGATCTCCGGATCAGCTTTATCAATATGGCTGCTACGGCGTCAGTGATCAAACATCCCGAAGAAAACGCTGTTTTTCCATTCTTTCTTGACAAGATTGGCACACACCTGTAGAAGATTTTATCCCTTCATAAAACTGCCTCCAAATTGCGGATTTCAGCAGAAATCGGTTGCCACATAAACGATCTTGCACAAACTGATTTTTTTTATCTTAGGTTGTAATTTCGGCTGTGTGCATTCATTGTGGCAAACTCGTTTTCTGTGTGCATAAACACTATGTGTTTAAGAGCGCGCCAATATATGTTTTCAGTGTAAAGCAATTTGTCATCATGACACAAATGGTATCCGGCCACAAATCAACGTGCGAACCGCTCCTTCATGTGAATTCAATAAAGTAAAAGCATCACCTTCACATAACAATGATCAGTGATGATTTACCCGATCTTAAAACCATGTGACACTTCAAAGAGTAAGTTAACTACCATATGTGTAAGTCAGAAACCACATAGCTAAAATGACAGGTGGGAAAAATTACAAAAGTGACACCACTTTATGAACTATAATGAGCGGGGATTGCGTTCCATACTGGCTGGGGCTAGAACGAAACAAATATAATTCTGTTCATCACTGGCTAGAGTATTTTGAACGTGCAGAGAAGTACTGATGCCTGCGTAGATTCCATTCTCGATCAAAAAAAATTAAATTATGGGGTTTTACGTGCCAAAACCAGTTCTGTTTATGAGGCACGCCGTAGTGGGGGACTCCGTAAATTTGGACCACCTGGGGTTCTTTAACGTGCACCTAAATCTAAGTACACGGGTGTTTTCGCATTTCGCCCCCATCGAAATGCGGCCGCCGTGGCCGGGATTCGATCCCGCGACCTCGTGCTCAGCAGCCCAACACTATAGCCACTGAGCAACCACGGCGGGTTATTCTCGATCACTTCCGCCTTATAATTGTGTTTCAGTCTGTGGAAGTTGCTGTCCAGCAGGACGTGCATCAAAATCAGCAATATCTATTTAAAAATATGAATATAAAAATACGAATAAATCACTTGCCTGAAAGAGCAGTCGATTGGTTACAGAGGTTAAATGACCCCACCTCTGCTCTTCTGAGTGCTTGCTGAGACCACTGACGTTAAATGTAACTGCCCTGTAACCTAGTCCCTTGTACGTTACCGGAACCATGGTGAATTGGCCAAGATAGAATGGTGCGTTTATGCCTTTGTGAATATTCCAATTGAAAAGCCCAGTGCAATCGGTTTCTCTTTCTTTCAAAGTGTTGATTCCGGAGCATTTGGCGTAGTCATACCAGTCTATTTCACCATTCACAGGAGGTCTGCCGAAATAAAGTAGACAACCTAATTTCCTTTCACTCAGTGCGTAATAAAGCGCTCACTTGTCACAAAGGAAAAATCGTGAACGTGAACAAATTTTTGCAACCAATATTCTGTTTTCCGGATATGAGCAACATGCAGGCTATAATTGCGAAACCATAATCATAATCAGTGGTGCGAGGAGCGGACCTACAGGTAACAAGAAAGATAATTACAAAGAATGCTGCGTTTGTCTTTATCGCAGCCTGTATCACCTTTCTCTTCTATACAGTGTAATCCAAAATTTTTTAACGTGTTACAAAATAACTAAAAGCATGAGAAATGATGTCCGACAAAGATGTATTTGCTCTCTTTAGCTCGCTAAAGTACTTATGCTGAGGGCCACAAGAATATTATTGATTTAGTTATACATTTAGTCGTTTATATACATTAACTGACTTTAGTTGCTTGTTTATTTGATTATTTGTTCTATTATTTAAGGCAAGCATGTACTTCAATGAGCCCCTAAATGCCCGAGCTAGCGATTTCACACTCGCCTTCGCTTCCCTTCACACTCTGTCCACCTCACCGTGCATTTACCTAGCAAGCTCATGGATGCTACGTCAGTACACAGAGTCAAGGCAGCAGATTGGCGTTCTTGTTTGAAAATGCTATCAGGCTACTGATTACCAGGCGTAGACGCTTTTCTTTCCGCACGCAGTTGGTTCCGCGCGCGAGGGGCACAACACGCTACACAAGATGAAATCAGTTGACCGCGCACCGCAACTAAGCAAGACAACGAGCAAGATTGCTACGCGTGACTGAATGGCAGAAGTGTGCTAGCGGGTGGATTGAAGATGGGGGCAAGTCGTGATGCCGTCGCCATCGTGTCTTCGTCATCGCCGTCGTCTCGCTTCTGGCGTCACACACAGCGCTCACGTCGTGCGCATTACTGCTTGCATTATATAAGCATTATGTTTGATCTGGTAATGCTTCGACTAACCCTAAACGACATTGGATGGCCAGATATACCTGCGATATCCTTCACATAACATAGATTCCCCTCGATGCGCGGGATCTGTATCATTTCTTTTTTAACACGAAAGTGTTTTATTCCGGGGTCCACCAAGACTTCACTGACGTATTTCCGTCACGGAAATACGTCATAGAACATAATACAAAGAAAGAAACCAGAAGAAAAAGTTCCACAAACATGCAAAATTTGGGAATCGAACCCACGACCTCTCGGTCCGCGACGATAGATCGCCGAGCGTTTAACCCATTGCGCCACAAACGCATTCGCAGAGAGCTACACAGACGCGCCTTATATATCTAACACTCCTCCGTGTACCCGCGCTCTTGCTCGGGGCGGTGCCGCCGCCTATGAGCAGAAAAGAGAAGTACTGCATTATGACACTAAAGCCCGGGATACATGGAGCGAACTTTCTCGACGAACTTCACGCGTCAAGTAACGACGCGGCGACACGACGCAGGATGTTTGCTGTGTTGCAATACATGCGGCGAACGCCGCCGCGCGTTGGCCGCCGTGTTGGCGGCGGTCCCGGCCGCCCGCTTCGAACTGAATTTGGCGTTGTCCTTGTAGAATTCACTTAGTTGGAAGCAAATGACTGCGTAAACGGCTTTCGCTTAGTCTCAGGCCGCTTCGACGACAGAGTATTATGGATAACCTTGAGTAGTTTTCGAGATCGCTTCTCGTTTCGAACGCGTCTAAGCCTAGCGAAAGAAATATCCGATGCCAACGCCATCTATCGGGGAAGTCGGGAGATAGGCATGACGACAGCATGTGGCCTCTGAGATCAGAAGATTTCTGTTGAAGGTTGTTGTAGAGAGCTTGCACTGCTTGTCTGTTTCCTCGCAGATCAGCGGATATGGGATGTACAAATACAACGCGATTCCTGAGAGATCATACTAGGAACTACTCAATCGGTGCAGAGACATGCAGACACGGCAACACCAACGCGATTGCAGACGACGCGAAAAGGCGCGCGCGCGCGAAACACCAGCATGCATTGCGACCGGAACTAGTGCCTCCTGATTGGCTGTCGTCCACCGCTGCGCGCTAGACGCTTCCGGCGGCGGCGTTCGCCCGACGAAAATGTTTGGACAGGCAGATCGGCTGCGGACGGCAAATTTCTTGACGCCGGCCGTCGGACGTTCGCCGCCCGACGAAGTTCTTCGCTCGGACGCCGGTTATTCGCTCCATGTATTCCGGCCTTAACGCGCACCGACAGTGAACGCTTCGGTGGTCTCAGTACTACGACGCCTCGATGCCAGCATTCGAAGGGACGCTGGCATCAAGAAGCACTACCAACGCGTTCTCGCAGAAGCACTACTAGGTGGCGTTCACCGTACTCAGCACAGCGGAGCGTGGCCTCCGCAATTAGCTCTGAAAATGTTTCTGAAGTTGATCGCGGAGGCTGCAATTACGACGCGCTGTACGCGCTGATTTGACTCGGTGACGATTCAGTTACGTGCTTTGTCTTGCGCGTTGTATTAGTGTGTCAGTTACGTGCTTCGTCTTTCGCGTTGTGCTAGCGTGTGCAGCGTAGTGCAGCTTCCATATGCACGACGGTTGCTCATGGTCATCGACGTTGGTAGTCGTGATGGAGGAGACGTGCCACCAGGCGTCAGCGTGGGTGCATCAACGCCTAAGGGCGCTTTAGCCACAAAACACCAATAGACATTATATATCAATGTGCAATAAACATTACACTACTTCTGTGAAGACACGTTTCACTTTCGTGTTCTATACCGATTCCTATATAAGAGGGATCAACCACATTTTTTTAAGCTTCCCTTTGGTGCTTAGCATTGCTTTGTTCGCCAAGGATGAAAGTCACGACGCACGCGTTTCTTTAAAATGCGTTCAAACATGCCAAAGGTGGTTAAGGGGTTGTTAGTAAAATAGGTCACTCTACTAAGGGATAAAGTAGGTCACACTAGAAAATTATGCCTTGTCGCAAACATGAGCAAATGTGTAAATAGCCGCAACAGCGCCATATTAGCTGCCTCTATACGTGATGCCCATCTGGTAACCCATCAATCAAGTCGACAACAGACATGTCATCCACTTACCTTTGGTTATGACGATGTGGATAATCTCGCCAATACGCGTAATCGGCAGTCATACCCCATGTCAAGACCTGACCTCCGGACGACTCATTAATTTTATTTACGTAGGCTTCGACCTTCTGCTCCAGGTACAACCATTGCTCACCTACGCCACATTCAACTGCACGCAAATGGAGAGATGAGCGCACAGCTGTTAAATTCATCCCTTCTTCACCCCTGCGAGATATGCACACGTAGCACCATAAAGACTTGCTGCATAACACGATGGCCTAACTTATTTCCACACAGCCTGCCGAAATTTAGCGGCTGCTATGGGCTCATTATCCCAGGGTTGCCTCTAGAGATTGACGCAAGCCAGCCATGCTTCCTCTACTTCCTACAACGCCGTCCTAACATGCCTCAAGAAAGATCACCACACTGGCCACCATCTACTTTACGTGTCACGTGTAAGTCTACTGGCTTAACGCTGCACGTTCTCTCAGCTTAGCCAAATCTGCTGCTGGCCATATTTGCTCGGTTAATATGGCTGTATGGCTACTAGCACGTACTTACTATAGCTTTCATATTTAACATATCGTTACTGTAACTTTAACGCAAGATGAAATACAGGCACGGAGAGAAAAAAAAGGCAATGAACAACCTGTGAATTAGCTTTCCGTTTATGAGTGTCTTTATTACTTTATTATAATACTTTTTTCACGGAACATCACTCTAATGTATGAGAAGAAAGGGAACCGAGGGGCTCGATTATTTTTAATCATATCATAAAAAGCCAACAAACACAGACACCAAGCACAACACAGGGGAAATTGCTTGTTCTGAGTAATTGAATTAAAAATATTATGAATTATTGGAAAATGAAAGTAGATGAAAAACAACTTGCCGCGGGGGGGGGGGGGGAATGATCCCACGTCTTCGCATTATGCGTGCGATGCTCTCAGCAATGAAGCTACAGCGGCGTCGTTTTCCCATCCAATTTCCGGGCTATTTATGTTTTTCTACTAGAACTAACCCTGGGAGTGTTAGCCAGCACTTACAAACCTTGGCGGCGGATGTGGAACATCCGACTGCCGCAGGCGTCACGAGCACGTGATCGTTTCTGGGTGAAGGCAACTGGTCAATAAACCCACATATGCTACATGGAGGCATCAATGTTGCTGGATTCTAGACCCCCGTTATGTAATGAGCAACTCAAACGAACACAGTTCGATATCATCAACCATCTAACGCATTGTAGTGCTTCTGTGTATATTTTTGTGTGTGTGTGGCGCACCGGTTAACCATCTCATCGAAGTCACAATCGGTGCAATATGCCCCCATGATTGTAGCGGCCACCGCGTCGGGATTTGAAACGCATTGCCTACCCTCCTCGTTGTGTAAGCACAACTAGCTTCTGGATGCTTAAAATGTCACTGTAGCGACAACTGCAGCCGTAGGGTTGTAATGTCTATCCAGATGACACATTTAGGACCGCAGTTACTCAGCATAACATCTTGCCCCAACTACTATATATGTACTTGGACGTACTCATCGAGGTTTCAGTGTTTCATATCGTCTTTCCTTTACAGTGTAAGCAAACAAATATTTTTTGTTTCACCTCAGTAATACGAAAATAAAGAAATAGCAATAGGAGCACAGATCTGTTGAAATCCAGTGAAATAAGGAACTTCTGTGCACGGACTAATGTGAAACACTATATTTTAATAAATACACCATCAGGTTTGACCAGAATTTCAATGTCTTGCTTTTCACTAGTTATGGGAACGTCTATTCCGTCTTATATTAGAATAAATTCTATTTCCAGCGAAGGAAAGTCTATCGATGTCTGAATGCCATTCCGACAGTGTGATATTCTTAGGCAAATGATGATTACACTATAACAATTGGATCAGCTTTAAATAATAATGGGCTTACGCTTCTAACTAGATTTATTTTTTGCGATGCTTGCACTGTATTGCCACAAAAAATGGATTACTACGGGCGATTTACTAATTGTCGCTCATACTTTGTGACTTAAAGGTGGAGAATCACTCTGCCTAATGATAAATGACAAATAAATCATTCACTTATTTATGAATTATTTAGTGTTAGATGCTGTTGTATTTTACAGTGTTCAATTGTTTTATCTAAAATGGTCCTTATTTCAATTCTGAATTATTAAATTTCGTGATAAAGAATTGCGGTATTTATTCTTTGTCCTTTTATTTCTTAGATTAAACACGATGAAGTGTTTAATGTACTACTTCATTTGGTTTGTGAAACTGAAATTGCTGCTTTAGTACTCATTCCTTGTTATTGTTTTGTAACTGTCAGCTCAAACTTATTTGCTTCAAAGCGCGTTCCTGAGAGGTCCCAGTACACTGGCTTCACTTCATGACCACTTTCTGTATTTAATTTTGTCTGTTTTACTTTCACAACCTATCAACAATAAACCTAGCAACACAGCAGATCCTTTCTGCAATTTGCCGAATGTAAGTTTACATTTTCTGACGATATCAAACTCGTAAACGGATGCGTTTGAACAAACTATTACTTGATTGAATGCTCTTTCTTCGTTTTATTCTCCCGAGTTTATCTGCCCTACCATTTGAGTGTTTTTCTAGCTTCTTTGAACATTTCAGCCCTGAGACTCACTCAAATTATCTTTTACTGGCAATCTGTGAATAACATCAGCGGCAGGCAAGTAATCTTTGGCCAACCCCATACCAGGACCGCGATACATGTTTCTCAAATTTAAAAGAATTCTCTGCGACGAATTTCTACGCCTTTTATTCTTGACATTGAGCTACCTTCAAGCGAATGGTAACTTTCCCTCCTATGAACCTTGATCCACGTTAGGCATTTCCGAAGAACTCGGTTGCTAAATACAGATTACTTGCTACGTCTTTCCGTAACTTGTCAAAATCTTTGCTTCTAGGTGGATGATCAAACTTGCTTAACGCGAAATTGTTGAAAGATATAATTCAAAGACAGGTCCTGTAAGAGTAGATTAAGAACACCACTTAATATCTACACCATAATGTGGTTATGTGTTTTCGGTGCCGTGTACACGCAGCACTTTGTGATGCGTTTTCAGGAAAATATTGGTTCTGCACTACAAGGGAATTTAGGCGAGTGATTTAGGTTAAGTTTTATTCAACTTTTGTGTGACGAAGTAGAAAATCAAATCGGACGAGAACCAAAGTGAGTGGTGACAAAGCGTGTAGGCATGCGGAGTGAGTGATGGCAAAGCGTGTACGCATGCCTATTAGCTGCGCAAAGTATGACAACACCTATTTGTGCTTAATTCTAATGTTGCGCTAGATAATTTGCTCTTACAAACTTGCAAGTGATCCTCATATTCGCCAACAACCCTTTTGTGGTCAGGAACAAACACTATCGGGCTTTGGCCAACGCGGGTGCATACAATGAGGCGTTTCTTCATGAAAATTCAGCGTTGGAGCGACGGGCTGAGAACGAAAATTTCACGGCATGGTATAACGTTGGCAACGTACCTCCCACAGCGATCGACAGCACCTGGAATGCAAAGCATGCATACTCAGAAAAACAGCTCAAAGAATACTCAAAGAAGTCCTTACGCACTGCAAGATCTTTTAATTTTCTTATCTCTCTTTGATTTTGCGGAACACCTTTATCGCTAAATAATCATGCTGCAAACGTTTCACAATCTATGCACATTTCTGTGATGAGTACAATAAGCAATAACTGAAGTGGTGAGAAAGAAACGCTAATTCCTGAATAAAAAAAAAACTGTACGGTAGCCGTGAACCTTCGATGATTGTCAATGCTAGCAAATAGCCCGAACGAATGAACGAATGAAAGAACGAGCGAGCGAGCCAACCAACGAACGAGCGTAATGTGTTTGTTTGTTTGTTTGCTTGCTTGCTTGCTTGTTTGTTTGTTTGTTTGTTTGTTTGTTTGTTTGTTTGTTTGTTTGTTTGTTTGTTTGTTTGTTTGTTTGTTTGTTTGTTTGTTTGCTTGCTTGCTTGCTTGCTTGCTTGCTTGCTTGCTTGCTTGCTTGCTTGCTTGCTTGCTTGCTTGCTTGCTTGCTTGTTTGTTTGTTTGTTTGTTTGTTTGTTTGTTTGTTTGTTTGTTTGTTTGTTTGTTTGTTTGTTTGTCCGCGTGTGCATGTGGGTGTGGTTGTGTATGCGTGCGTGCGTGCGTGCATGCGTGCGTGCGTGCGTGCGTGCGTCGTCAGTGGTGTGAACGCCGACGTGGAATGCGACCACCACACTTCTCTCCCACAGGCGCTCTATATCGCGGCTGTTTCATGAGGGGAGGGTGACGGGGGACGGGGGAGGGGGGGGGGGCGTCCTTTCCGATCGCGAACCTTCAGATGCCAAAAAGCTCATGCGCTATATTCCCTTTCGCCCCTCCCCGCAATTCGGTCGTGCGGGAGCGCACACGCTTTCCCTCGGCGATTTTGTATCCCACAGTCCGCCCACAGACCATCAATCACCGACCACCGACAGCCGCCATGCATGGGTAAAATAGGCAAAGACGTTTGGTTTTAGTTACACGGACGTTGAACTTGAAATATCAGCAAATGCTAATTTGGCAATAGTGAACTAGCTGAGCTTTCCGGCAATTGCTATCTCAATTTCGGTGACATTACGGCCTCTTATACAATGCCGATATTTCATGTATATGTTCGTAATGGCAACTAAATATCTCCCCTATTGAAAATTTAAATGACCAGGAAATTCTGAGCACAGAACCACGAAATGACAAAACCCAATCCCCAGTTTCTACGAGAACATTGTAAGCACCCTTCTATTTTACACAACAACATCTCTATGCTGCTGCATGTGTTGCACATGAAACCTGCATGCTTCAAGGTGCATTACGATGAGCAACACGAGAACAAAGGGAGAGCAGGAGCCAACGATTCGACAAGTGCACTTGTCAAGTCCACTTGTCTACTTCAGACAAAGCCTTGAAGAAGACAAGTCTTGTCTTCTTCAAGGCCTTGAATAAGACAAGTCCACTTGTCAAGTCCACTTGTCAAGTCCACTTGTCAAGTCCACTTGTCAAGTCCACTTGTCTACTTCAGACAAAGCCTTGGAGAAGACAAGTCCACTTGTCGAAACGTTGGCTCCGTCTCTCCCCTTGTTCTTGTGTTGGTCATCATCTTGAATTTCCATCTCCCGCATTCCCCGTGTTTTTTCAAGGTTCATTAGCAACATGCCAGCAACACTGCGTGCTTCAACGTGTGTTTACATCTCTACAGTCGTCTACATCTTTATCTAGAGCACCCGAGCGCTGGGCTGCAAAGGCAGAGTATCAACACAGTATCTGCTAAAATCATAGTACCGGGCTCAATACTGTGTTGTCTAGGCTTTCTTGTGGCTTTCACTGGCCATAAGCACTCTCTCAATCCCGTCAGGAGCCCAGAGACATCGATATTTTTGCATCACAAGGCATCGACTCCTCACTTTCGACGTTAGTGTGGACGACTCTACAAATGCTAACTTGGCCAAAATGAGTGACAGTATGGCTAGAATCATTCTGTACTAAGAAGTTCTTCTACGACGATTCTAATCTTAACGATTTTCTGCTTGCCATAAGCACTCTTTCAATCAGGTCAGCAACTCCCAGACGTCGATATTTTCCTACCGCAGCGCACCAACTCATTTCAGACATTAGTGTGGACTGCTCTACAAACGCTAACTTGGGCAAAATTACTGGCAGTATGGCTAGAATTTTTCTGTACTAAGAGGCTCTTGTAGAATAATTATAGCCTTTGCGGTCTTCTGACTAACAAGAAATAAGGCTGCGATAACCGTAAGTACTACTTTATAGCACACCCTACGCTTTCTGTGCCCATAGATCTTGCACTTATTGTACGCAAAGAATAAAGAACATGCCCATGCGCCAGGTGCTATATATCTGTCCACACACGACATTGTCATGGTGCGGTATAGAAACAATATTTTAAACAAATTCTTACCAATGTCCAAATAAAACAGCCATGGCTCTCCAGCATCTTGATGCATATGAGAACTGCCGAAACAAAAGAAATATAGTCATGTATTTATTAAGCATTAGCTTTTCTTCGATATGCATTTTATGCGTGCTTGTTAAAAATATGAATTTGCGCCCTTATATTTCGTAGAACCTTCTATACAATAAATAATTCGATCGTGCACTCAAGGAAAACGTTTCGGCGACTACGAGACTAAGTAAGTTGCAGGTGTACAAATAGTCGTAAGCTTCAAGTGCTTTGTTCGAAAATAATTCGAACACACTTTACACTGTGCCCTCTGCTACGTAAAGGCTTCCATGATTCAACGCGTCGACACTGTGCAAATGTAGAGTGCGGAACAGTGTCACCGTTCCGTTCCTGCAAAGTCTTGATTATTTCATGTAGTGCAAAAATGTCACGGTGCCTTTTGGGAAATTAGCATCGACGGCGACGCCCAATGTCTTTCTTCTCTTGTAGATAGTACTGTAAAAAACTTCATGCAGGCAAAAATTTGTCGTCAAAGCAAACGAGAAGTCTGATGCTCATGACTACGCCTTCGAGTGCGCACCTGACATTTGATGTTTCAGGGTACAGAAAGTAGGGCTAGTTGCTTTCGGTTCATTACTGTTGCGAAGGAATCGCATCAAAGTACACGAGACGTAACGACAGACACGCTGAACGCAAGCTCCAATTCTCTGCTAAACATTTAATCAAAACTAGACAGATTATATTCTAACATGTTCTTATGTGACGGGATGTATTTATTCCAAAATAGGGCAATATGTCTTGTGTGATACAGGTGACAGATGATTGATGCATTGCTCCTTTTGGAAATGTGCCCAGCATCGATGATCTCCGATGTTCTCTGTTCATGGTGCCAAGCTAACAGATGAGCCTGAGGGATTACACGATGCAGACACAATGCTTGCATGGAGCGTGATGTATATGCTTAAGGGTATAGCACACCTACGGACGATGAACCGAAAATCAATTTCCCTTCTTTAAAGGGATCAGACAGCTTCATATGAACACGTACGTGTAACTTATATTCTCCTGACTTTCTTATTAAAGCTCGAGTTCAGAGTGGGCGCTTGCGTTTGCCATGTCTATTTTCGGCGTGTTTTTGTCTGCGGCGCCAATAAACCAGATATGAGGGCATTCGAGCAGACCCCGAGAGATAGTGAAGGGATCTACTTACTTTAAGGAACCGCTCAAAGGTTGTGAATATATTGCGCAGTCAAAATATACTTACGCTGTGTGCAGTCCGAGGCCATCATTTGCACAAACTCAGCGAGGTTTTTATAAGTATGTAAAATAAGCTTCAAAACTTGACCTTCAGAGCTTTGTGCTCTTTAAATGTCGCAATAAAAAACACGCGGCGTTATGAATGCGGGAAAAACATGTTTTTGTGTTAGGAAATATCACTTACTTTGTAGGTCGATGCAACGAAGAACAGCGCACGCGCAAATGAACAAAACACTACAAGGGGCAATAGCGCTGATTAAACAGTGGAAAGCTTATTAGACAGAAAAAGCACCAGCAAAACCCGACGAGAAAACCTCGAAATCCAATTCATACATGCCGAGTCGATATGTGTTCCAGGACTATTGTTCCAGCAGTGGTGTGCCACTTTGAAAAAACGGAAATTTATTGTCACTAAAACAGCTTTGGCTTACACATTTTTGTTCAAAGATATCTCTGCTTTTGACACGGAACGGCTCGGTGGGTTCTGGTTTATCGCTTCAATTTCAACAATCTTTTAGGAACACTGGGTCTATCATTGTCCAAAGCACGAAGACAGATCGTTAAAAGATCTTACGGATTATTTTCAGTACCACTGGCTAGAGGGCACGCTGCCGCAAGAATGGCGGCACGCCGATATTACAATGATGCCAAAACCAGGCAAGCAGCCCTCTCTAAACCAACTCGCTCCCATCTCTAAACCAACCCATCTCGCTCACATCATGCATAGGAAAGTTATTTGAAAACGTCGTCCTGGCTAGGCTTCAGCCGTACCTAAAAGAGCAAGCCTTATTGTCGCACACAATGCTCGGTCTTCGACCGGGGCTATCCACTCAAGACGTACTACTGCAAATTAAGGAAGAGATAATTGACCATATCAGCACCCAACAAAGCAAAGCCATCCCTGCGTTAGACCTGAAAGGCGTGTTTGATAACGTAGCTCACGACCTCATACTCACCAGTCTAGTGGCAACCAAGTGTGGCCGACGACTATACAATTACGTCCGGGCGTTTCCTAAAGATCTCACTGCGCCTATAGGTATAGGAAATATACGTTCGGACTCCATCCCTCTTGCGGGAAAGTCACGCCGCAAGGGTCAGTGCTTTCCCCCGTGCTATTTAACATTGCTATATGAGCAGACTACCTGCACTACTAGATGCATACCGGGAATTAGGCATGCACTCTATGCTGATGATATCACCATCTGGGCCACCAGTGGCTCAGATGGTGAAATACAGGACGCACTACAAGCAGCAGCGGATGTCACCCAGAAATATGCACGAGCAGGGGGACTTACGTGCGCAGCTCAAAAGTCAGAACTGCTTATAGTAAAAAAAAAAAACTCCAAGGGAAACATCACCTACCACCTCACATCACGGTGACTATCGAGGGTGAACCTGTAAATAAGGTTAACAAATTACGCTTACTAGGACTCGACGTTCAAGCCAATGCGAAAGCGACATATACCCTGATGCTACTGAAGAAACAGATTAATCAGGTAGTGCAAATGATCCGGCGGGTCACGAACCACCGCCACGGCCTAAAAGAATCCGACGTCATGTGCATCATACACGCTTTAATCGTAAGCCACATTACCTATCACGCACCTTACCACCGACTTACCCAAAAACAAACAAACCAGCTGGACACCCTCATACGAACAGCGGTGAAAACGAACAACGGCCACAGGCCTTCCTATCTACACCTCAACAGCCAGACTACTACAGCTTGGTTTGCATAACACCATGGCCGAATTATTCGAAGCCCAGAAAGTCAGTCAGATCGAACGACTGAAACGTACATCGACAGGAAGGCACGTACTCAGACAATTACGTTACCCAACATCAGATTTTGCCCCACGCGAGCCCCTGTCAATCGCACCAAACATCAAAGAAAGCATTACAGTGGCTCCCATACCTCGGAATATGCACCCCGAACACCATAAAAGCAGGCGCGCTGCACGTGTAATGGCACTGCACCGAGCATACGGCAACGACCTCGACACCTTCTATACAGACGCCGCGTGCTACCCCGACATTACAGCCAAAGTGGTAGCAGTGGCCGACGTGAGGGGCTAAGCAGCCACAATACGCACTGACAACTGCACGGAAGCGGAAGAATGTGCCAAAGCCCTCGCCATAAGCGCTCAACCCCCAGATAAGATTATATATATTCTTACAAATTCCAAGCAAGCATGTCGAAACTACGCACAAGGGCGCATTTCCCCGATGGCTCACAGAATGCTACACAAGAAGCAAAATATTCCACTAGTTCACCTAGTCTGGACACCTGGGCATGCGTCTCTCCCTGGCAATGAGCGCGTTCATGCGACAACCCGAGGCCTAACCCTCCAGGCACCGGTGGAAGACCAGTCCAACCAAGACAAGCTGGAAACGATACCGCTTACATACACGCATATACTACAACACCACAGACTATCCCATTACATTCCCTCCACCACACGTGAAGCTAAACCGTGCAGAGGCAGCCGCTTCGCGCCAGCTCCAAACTAATACGTTCCCCGGCCTTGCTCTCCGCCACACTTTTTACCCTACCCCCGACAAGTTTCCTTTCTGTGGTGGACACCCAAAGCTCTACCATTCTACGTGGGAATGCTCCAAACCACCCGGCCTACCTAGAATACCCAACGCCTCCCCATCCAGTGGGAAGCCGCTCTTTCCAGCACAGCCTTCGACGACCAGCGATACCTGATCGACCGGGCCAGCCGGATAGCAGCAGCAAATGGGGCCCTGGACTGAGGGCTCCACCCTCTAGGACTTTGTTACAAAACACCAAATTAAGTTTTCTTAATTTACTACTACTACTACTACTACAAACCACACATTGTCATTACAAAGCAACTGGCCGAAACATCATTGAAAGCCTAATAGCGTGCATTGATTTTGATAGAGAACGCCCGGTAGAAGTTACGGACCATCTCAACAAAATCTTATGAGATGTATAAATCCAATGTTTTCTCAATATCAGGAATGCACTGTAATAACGAGGACACTAAATGGGTCCCAAAAAATGTTGGACCGACATCATGACATTGAAAGACGTGTTGTGCTCTTCATTTTTCCCGGAACACCTTCACGGCTCCAGCGATCAACTCTGCAATGCCAACAACCATTCTAAAGACATGGCACGCGCTTCTGAAGAACACAGATGTTCACTAAAAAGTATTTTGGATGCAACGCTGCCAATAAAAAGACCTGTGCTCTGCTTTCGACAATGAATAACCTCAACAGTTGTTTTGTCATTCCTTAAAGATAAAAAACAGATCTAGGAACAGAGTATGTCTTCGTTAAAACACTTCAGCAGAACCATTCTCTTGGTGAATGTCTGCGTTAATGCGATTAGCATTGAAGGAACGTAGCGACCCACCGTAGGGCCAAATTCACCATTCATCTGTAGCTAAACGCTTCCCACATAATGCGCGCTATTGTCCAGTTCTGTTCACTTCAATGTTAGTCAGAGCCGTGGGTGGTGACGCTGGCTTACACTCCCAGGGTTAGTTCTAGCAGATAAACATAAATACTCCGGAAAGTGGATGGGAAACCGACGCCGCGGTAGTTCAGTTGGTAAGAGCAACGCACGCCCAATGCGAAGACGTGGGTTTGTATCCCACCAGTGACCAGTTGTTTTTTCATCCACTTTCATTTTCATTAAGTTATCATTTCTTTAATTCAATGAAGAACTGCAGGTAATTTGCCCTATGCTGTCCTGGTGTCATTGTTTGTTGGCTTCTAATGATACGGCTAATAAAAATCGGGCCCCTTGATTTCCTGTTCTCTCGTTCATATATATATATATATATATATATATATATAGAGAGAGAGAGAGAGAGAGAGAGAGAAGAAAGAAAGAGAGAGCGCCAACTGTGCAGTTCATCATCGTCTTCATCTCTACATACCCATCCTCATAATCATCATCATCATTTGTCAGGTTGGTGCTCGTTAGCTGTCTCTCGCTGTGTTGAAATACAAGGTACCTACCTTCGTCCCGGGTGTCGTCTTGCAATATATATATATATATATATATATATATATAGAGAGAGAGAGAGAGAGAGAGAGAGAGAGAGGTGGACGTAGCGGCTGCTGATATGCATAGGTCGGCGCACTCACTCACACTCATTTCAAAGGCGTGAGTGCGAGTGCGAGTGAGTGGCAGTGAGTGTGAGTGGAGGTGAGTGCGAGTGCGAGTGAGTGCCAGTGAGTGTGAGTGGAGGTGAGTGCGAGCGCGAGTGAGTGCCAGTGAGTGTGAGTGCAGGTGAGTGCGAGTGCGAGTGAGTGCCAGTGAGTGTGAGTGCAGGTGAGTGCGAGTGCGAGTGAGTGGCAGTGAGTGTGAGTGGAGGTGAGTGCGAGTGCGAGTGAGTGCCAGTGAGTGTGAGTGGAGGTGAGTGCGAGCGCGAGTGAGTGCCAGTGAGTGTGAGTGCAGGTGAGTGCGAGCGCGAGTGAGTGCAGGTGAGTGCGAGTGCGAGTGAGTGCCAGTGAGTGTGAGTGCAGGTGAGTGCGAGTGCGAGTGAGTGCCAGTGAGTGTGAGTGCAGGTGAGTGCGAGTGCGAGTGAGTGCCAGTGAGTGTGAGTGCAGGTGAGTGCGAGTGCGAGTGAGTGTGAGTGGAGGTGAGTGCGAGTGCGAGTGAGTGCCGGTGAGTGCGAGTGCGAGTGAGTGCCAGTGAGTGTGAGTGCAGGTGAGTGCGAGTGCGAGTGAGTGCCAGTGAGTGTGAGTGCAGGTGAGTGCGAGTGCGAGTGAGTGCCAGTGAGTGTGAGTGCAGGTGAGTGCGAGTGCGAGTGAGTGCCAGTGAGTGTGAGTGCAGGTGAGTGCGAGTGCGAGTGAGTGCCAGTGAGTGTGAGTGCAGGTGAGTGCGAGTGCGAGTCAGTGCCAGTGAGCGTGAGTGCAGGTGAGTGCGAGTGCGAGTGAGTGCCAGTGAATGTGAGTGGAGGTGAGTGCGAGTGAGTGCCAGTGAGTGTAAGTGCAGGTGAGTGCGAGTGCCAGTGAGTGTGAGTGGAGGTGAGTGCGAGTGAGTGCCAGTGAGTGTGAGTGCGAGTGAGTGCGAGTGCGAGTGAGTGCCAGTGAGTGTGAGTGCAGGTGAGTGCGAGTGCGAGTGAGTGCCACTGAGTGTGAGTGCAGGTGAGTGCCAGTGAGTGTGAGTGGAGGTGAGTGCGAGTGCGAGTGAGTGCCACTGAGTGTGAGTGCGAGTGCGAGTGAGTGCCAGTGAGTGTGAGTAGAGGTGAGTGCGAGTGCGAGTGAGTGCCAGTGAGTGTGAGTGGAGGTGAGTGCGAGTGCGAGTGAGTGCCGCTGAGTGTGAGCGCGAGTGAGTGCGAGTGCGAGTGAGTGCCACTGAGTGTGAGTGCGAATGAGTGCGAGTGCGAGTGAGTGCCGCTGAATGTGAGTGCGAATGAGTGCGAGTGCGAGTGAGTGCCGCTGAATGTGAGTGGGGTCAGTGCGAGTGCGAGTGAGTGCCAGTGAGTGTGAGTGGAGGTGAGTGCGAGTGCGAGTGAGTGCCACTGAGTGTGAGTGCGAGTGAGTGCGAGTGCGAGTGAGTGCCATTGAGTGTGAGTGCGAGTGAGTGCGAGTGCGAGTGAGTGCCATTGAGTGTGAGTGGAGGTGAGTGCGAGTGCGAGTGAGTGTCGCTGAATGTGTGTGGGTCAGTGCGAGTGCGAGTGAGTGCCAGTGAGTGTGAGTGGAGGTGAGTGCGAGTGCGAGTGAGTGCCGCTGAGTGTGAGTGCGAGTGCGAGTGAGTGCCAGTGAGTGTGAGTAGAGGTGAGTGCGAGTGCGAGTGAGTGCCAGTGAGTGTGAGTGGAGGTGAGTGCGAGTGCGAGTGAGTGCCACTGAGTGTGAGTGCGAGTGAGTGCGAGTGCGAGTGAGTGCCATTGAGTGTGAGTGGAGGTGAGTGCGAGTGCGAGTGAGTGCCATTGAGTGTGAGTGGAGGTGAGTGCGAGTGCGAGTGAGTGCCGCTGAATGTGAGTGGGGTCAGTGCGAGTGCGAGTGAGTGCCAGTGAGTGCGAGTGGAGGTGAGTGCGAGTGCGAGTGAGTGCCACTGAGTGTGAGTGGAGGTGAGTGCGAGTGCGAGTGAATGCCACTGAGTGTGAGTGCGAGTGCGAGTGAGTGCCAGTGAGTGTGAGTAGAGGTGAGTGCGAGTGCGAGTGAGTGCCAGTGAGTGTGAGTGGAGGTGAGTGCGAGTGCGAGTGAGTGCCACTGAGTGTGAGTGCGAGTGAGTGCGAGTGCGAGTGAGTGCCACTGAGTGTGAGTGCGAATGAGTGTGAGTGCGAGTGAGTGCCGCTGAATGTGAGTGGGGTCAGTGCGAGTGCGAGTGAGTGCCAGTGAGTGTGAGTGCGAGTGAGTGCGAGTGCGAGTGAGTGCCACTGAGTGTGAGTGCGAGTGAGTGCGAGTGCGAGTGAGTGCCACTGAGTGTGAGTGCGAATGAGTGCGAGTGCGAGTGAGTGCCGCTGAATGTGAGTGCGAATGAGTGCGAGTGCGAGTGAGTGCCGCTGAATGTGAGTGGGGTCAGTGCGAGTGCGAGTGAGTGCCAGTGAGTGTGAGTGGAGGTGAGTGCGAGTGCGAGTGAGTGCCACTGAGTGTGAGTGCGAGTGAGTGCCAGTGAGTGTGAGTAGAGGTGAGTGCGAGTGCGAGTGAGTGCCAGTGAGTGTGAGTGGAGGTGAGTGCGAGTGAGTGCCACTGAGTGTGAGTGCGAGTGAGTGCGAGTGCGAGTGAGTGCCACTGAGTGTGAGTGCGAATGAGTGCGAGTGCGAGTGAGTGCCGCTGAATGTGAGTGCGAATGAGTGCGAGTGCGAGTGAGTGCCGCTGAATGTGAGTGGGGTCAGTGCGAGTGCGAGTGAGTGCCAGTGAGTGTGAGTGGAGGTGAGTGCGAGTGCGAGTGAGTGCCACTGAGTGTGAGTGCGAGTGCGAGTGAGTGCCATTGAGTGTGAGTGCGAGTGAGTGCGAGTGCGAGTGAGTGCCATTGAGTGTGAGTGGAGGTGAGTGCGAGTGAGTGTGGGGCCTGGAAAAAATTATGGTGAGTGAGTGTGAGTGAGTGTTCTCCCACACTGCCGACCTATGCTGATATGGCTGCATGGTGGGCTGCAGACGGAGCCTAGTGACATCGGCATACGTAGGCGGTACAACCGCTTCGAACGACGGTGGTCCAGCGACGGCTTCGGCGTAACTAAACGGGGCAGCCACAGAGATGGCTTGGGCCGGTCTAGCGACAACTTGAGCGTAGCTAAGTGGCGCCGGTGCCGGAGGGCGCTGGTGACATTCGGGCATGACTTCGGCGATTTCCTGTTCAATCACTCTGCGGATGGGAGGCGGGAGTGTGGTTGATGGCTGTTCCACATGCTGCGGGTGGGCAAAGGGCAGCAGAGAGAGCTGGCGAGCAATTTCTTCGCGCACAAATGTCTTCATTTCAGCCAGCAAGGTGGTGTAGTCAGAAACGGTTGACAAGACAGCGAGATCTGCGTCCCGTGCTGGCGGCCGACGGGTCAACGACCGCTGCCGGCGGAGCTCCCCATAACTCTGGCACAGCGTTATTAGCTCTGCCACCGTGCGAGGATTTTTGGCGAGGAGCATGGTGAAGGCGTCGTCGTCGATGCCCTTCATGACATTCTTGATCTTATCCAACTCAGACATGATCGCGTTGGTTTTCTTGCACAAGTCCAGGATGTCCTCTATGTAACTGGTGAAAGATTCCCCTGCCTGCTGAGCCCGTTCGCGCAAACGCTGTTCTGCTTGTAGCTTACGAACAGCAGGGCGGCCAAACACGTCGATAATTGCAGTCTTGAAAGTGGACCAGGTCGGGAAATCGGACTCGTGGTTGTTGTACCACAGACTTGCTACTCCCGCCAGGTAAAATACCAAGTTGCTCAATTTTCCTACCTCGTCCCATTTGTTGGGTACGCTCACGCGCTCGTAGATAGCAAGCCAGTCCTCCACGTCCGTGCCATCCGCGCCAGTGAAGATAGGTGGGTCGCGTTGACGAGGGACACCGGGACAGGCGGGGGGTGCGGGAGCAGGCGTTTGCTGGGAGGCGTCTTGCGGCATGGTAGATGGTAGTGCACGGGATCGAAGCTCCAGGGGCATCGAAGGGGTTTCGGAGCGGTTGTGAGGGTACAGCACTCTCCAACAATTTATAAGGGTGTTTATTTGATGGCACTCGAAGCAGCTTAAGGGCGACTGTCCAAAAAGCGCAGCACGGACTCTCAGCACGAGCGGCGCTCGAGAGCCGAAGGAAACGACCCACTAGAAGGTACTGGCGAGGGAGACCCACTTCAAGGCGCTGGAGCGAACGACCCACTACAGAGTTCCAACGCTTCACTACAATATATATATATATATATATATATATATATATATATATATATATAGAGAGAGAGAGAGAGAGAGAGATACAGAGGTACAGATGTATGTTTGTATGTATGTATGTATGTATGTATGTATGTATGCATGCATGTATGTATGCATATACATATATGCAGACGAGTGGAAAGAACATCAGTTGGAAGACAGGTCTCTGTCACTGTTTTGTCCCAGAGTGGACATGCTGCACTGAAAGCTACCTCGGCTTCCCAATTCCACTCCACCCCTACCAAAACCCTAATTCGTTTTCTTGCGTTAGTGTCCATGTAATGCCACTTTATGGATTCCAATGAGAGCGTTACGTGCCATCTCCACATGAACACATAGTGAAGCTGCATTTTGGGATGAGGACATCTGGAAACTCAATATACACGACGCATCTGCCGACCAAGAAAATGGAAGAACAGCAGAATTTCAACCACAACAGTATACTATATTTGCCTTCCTATTTAAACCCATACATCCAAACGTGGCCCCTCTACACCTCCTCGAGTAATCCAACCCATTCACAATTACCATGCCCAAACGATTGCCCAGTAGCTTACTCAGAAAACCTACAAAGAGACCAGAGATGCCTGATAGAATCCATAGGTTAGGCGCTAAAAAATGGCGTCCGTGAGCACCTCGACTGTGCAACTTCGAGAACCGGCATCCTTAAAAGTCGTCAAAAATTCTGCCGAAGCCAACGAAGATTATTCTTAGCTGGCCCCGAAATGTACATAAGGCCGCAGAGCAGCGCGTTCTGCAGGGTCTGCGTCCATGGCATTAAAAAATTATATTGAAGTAGCTCCACGTAAGAACCACGGCCAGATTATGAGGCACGCCATACTGGTCTGACTGCATCATACATCTGGCCACTTGCGGTTTTTTTTTTTTTTTTTTTAGCGTGCACATAGGTTCTTGCAATTCGCCTCCATGAAAATGCGGCCGTTGCGTCCGGGATAGAACCCACGCCCTCGAGCTCAGCAGCGCAACGCCATAACCCCAAAGCTACCCTGGTGTGTGCGTCGGTGGCATATGCACCATTAAGACCAAATATGTAGTCACTCAATCGTTTGCAATAATAAACGTATACAGATACACATTTTAGAAATTGTAGAGACTTCACCACATGCTTCTCAGTTGTACAGGGATCGCACTTAACAACTTTAACTGTTTGGAAGAACTAGTAAGATGTTGTAATTCCATACTAAAGCCGTCTTGAAATGCCGCCTCCTGGATTCATTGACATTATCGTGCCGTTATGAAGCAGAGCAAAGTTCATTGACGCCGTGTAGCAGTAAGGGTGGGTATGATGACATTACTCATAAAAAAAGGCAAGAGTGTGGCCCGCGTTCCTTCTCACGGCGCTCGCATGTAGCAACTGCAGCGATCGCAGGAGCGAAACACGCTAATGTATATCCTACCGTCATATTCCAAAACTGGATCCTAGAAAGAAGTGTAAGAGTAAATTATTAGGGCCTTATTATGCTTGCCAGTTATTTGTCTGCGGTTTGACTGGTGTCGAACATCCTCTTGAGGAAGAAATGACAAGCCGGAAATATTATGTGAATATTGCTTTAAGGCTGGCTCGGTGGTCTGGTAGCTCTTGTGCTATGTAGTCGTGAGTGCAAGTGACCTCGTTTTCTCTATAGAGCAAGTTCAGTCGAAGCGTGGTAGCTCCAGGACCTGGTAGTTTGCAAGCTCCAGCGCGAATAACTGCCTGAAACACGTTGTGTCCTGCCCCTTGTGTTCACGAAAAAGCACGTGTGCACTAACGTGCGTTGCGCAATTTCCTATTCAGCTGATGCCCACGCTACTCGTGCAGATTCTCAATCACGTTGTACTGCACTTGGCCCAACACATGTGTGCAATCTAATGAACTTGTATACATATTTAACTGAATATTTCATCGGCGCAAGGGCCAGATATGGCCAAAGAACTCAAGGTCAATGATAATGCGTTACCAATATACATGAAGTGTGAATGTAATGTGGTTGCAAAAGCGCCTGAAAAACATGGAATGTAAACTGCCTAAATTACATTTGTATTAAAAATATGACTACCCATGCAGTGATTTACGTTGTGATGAATAGCATTGTGATAACGAATTGAAGAAGTCATAATTCCGGCACGCGTAATTTGTGTAAACATCCATGCTGGCTCATCAGGGTCCTTAAACGCTAGCGCCTTGAGGCACGCGCTAAATTAACTATTAGCACGTGCTAGTAGTTAAGGAGGCCGTTGCACGACAATTAACTATTGTCGCAGCAACGGCCTCCGATGGGTGGTCGGGCTACGAATCACCTGGACTGTGTAACTTGCACAGTAGCGTAGTAGTTCAAGAAACTGTGCGACAGATTTGTTATCAAAGAGCACGCGTTTATTCCTGGTTGTGGCAAGTATTCACTCAAGGAGCATTCAAATATCATCAGCAAGAGCACAAAAAGTTTTTTTTTTCTAAATGAAACAGAATGCAAAGCACTAAGCTACTGTAGACACGTTAATAAGCAGTGGCCAAGCAAGATAATTATTGCCATTATTCTCATTTGTTTTTGTAATACTCATCTTTGAACCATCTAACCATCTTCTAGCTTTCTGTTTCATCCGAAAACGAAACCCACCGGACTGATGAATATGTATAGCGTTTTATAGCGCAAGGGCCGGCAAAACAGCGCCATGCACGTGGTGATGAAGTTTCAATGAATCGTTTAGTAAATGAAGAAATGAACTGAGAACGGTGGGTGTAGCATAGATGTAAGGAGACCTAAACCCTGATCTCAGAATTAGTCTTAGGAGACCTAAGACCTAATGCTGATTCATTAAAACGCAACCAATCTGTCGATGGTAGTTTCCATCTAGGGGCATGCGGAGAACAGTTTTCTTGTTTTAACAACTTTCGCATCACAGGGAAGTGGTCACTTCAAAAAGGATTTTTGATGACACTCCACTCCACCTGGAGGAAAGGGGACGGAGAGACAATGGCTAAATCTATCGAAGAGTAGAATTCTAATGGATGTTGTAGTAAGTATGCTTTTTCTCATTGAACAGGCAAGCACCAGCAGTCACTAGAAAGCTTTCTACGAGTATTAGTCGACCCCTCGCACCGGGAGTCTCCCCACAGACTGTTGTGGGCGTGGAAGTCGCCAACGACAACGTAAGGTTCGGGAAGCTGATTAATAAGGCTATAGAATTTTGTCTTGCTAATGCGATAATCCGATGGAATGTAAATAGAGCAGACAGTCACCAATTTATTGCATATACTCGCTCGTATGGACACTGCTTCGAGGGGCGTCTGAAGGGTTAAATGCTGACAAGGTACAGACGTGTCGACGATTATTGCTACCCCGCCGGACAGGGCGTTAGCTTCATCTTTACGGATAATTGCGTACTGCCGGGTAAAGTTTGTTTGTGCGGGTCTTAAATGTGTTTCCTGAACACACAGCACCTTTGGATTATATTTGTGAACGAGTTTTATAACGTCGTCAAAATTGTGGACCCCTGACATTCCAGTGTAATACTTGTGTATCCATTATAAGAAAATGTGTTTGTGCTGTGTGTTTAGGAAACGGACATTAGCTCACAGGGCCACATGTGGGCGCTGTGACGCGAGGTTTTTCTTTTTTTGGAGCGCTCTGTAGAATAGCGCCGCTCCTTAGGCGCTGTCGGCGTCGTCTGACTAGGTGTTATGTCCATGGCCTCTTGCAAGGCACTGGACACGCGCTCTTGCGAGTGGTCTGTTTGAAGGGAAGGCCTCGTCTCGGGGGACGAGACCCTTGAGGCTACCGCGCCAGTGCTGACGACCCCTACACACTAAACATTTTCACACCCTTAAGGGTGTTAAAATGGGTGTTTTCCGCTTTTACACCCCCGTGCACACCCTTTTAGCACCCATTTTGTTAAAAACACCCTATCATATGGGTGTATACGGCACATAAGGTGTGAAGTTGCTCAAAGAAGGGTGTTAAATCGACGTCTGAAGGGTGTTGAACACAAGGATGCATGCATAAATCTGGCCATAACAACGCGCATACGTCCGCGCAATGAGCCATGTGTCTATGTAGGTCATTTTTTTCTAAGATACTGATGTTACTGACATGACGGGCACTCCAAAACGTATTACCTTGAAAAGTAGACACATTCACTTGCAATTTCATGAAATATCATTAGATTTAGTTATCACTGTGACACGACAGTGCAATTAGACACTTTTAATACAAACTGGAGTAATTGAATGAAAACGCGCAAGCAACTCGCAAAATCTTTCAGGAATTTAGCGGTGCCCTTAACAGCCCAACAAAAAGTTGCGAACCCCGGTGAGATGTCTTTTTAAGCGATTCAAGGTAGTAATTAGACACGCAGGCATAAAAATTAGGCTAATTCACTTGTCAACCAACCAAGTCAGACGATCCTGCTTACTTATTTGAAGCCCATCATCGATATAGTTCATAAATGGTTCTTTGAATGCCAAGAACTTGAATTAAATGGTTCTTTGAATGCCGCTAATTGCTTCAGTGTAATGAATTCCGGACTATGGAAATATGGAAAACCAAAACATGTACTGCGGAAGAGCACAATTGTCACTCCTTTGGCAGACGCCACGAGTGATGTGAATGCTTGCGCCTCACACGTGGCACGACCAATAATGTAGCGCTCTTATCGAGCCACGATCTCGATGAAACTTTATGCTGTGACCTGGCATGGTCTCCTTGATCGGACGCAGCTGTTATTTTGATCGTACCTGTAGAAGCGCGCTGATCGGCTCACTCACGGTCAAGATTTCTGCGATGCACTCAAAGTCATGCAGCCCAGAAATCGTAAAAAAAAAAAAAAAAAAAAACACGTAACGCTCGACACGAAACGTATTCGCCACTCCCAGCTCACCGGTACAGCTAGAGACCACAACGAAGTGGCAGCAAGCACGCGGCCACGCCAACAAGCAAAGCTGTGAGAATAAAGGGGCAACGGCAGATCATTTTTATAGTTCGACTGAGTTCGGCGCAGCGCGATTTACGCGGCTGCGCCAACCCGACTGAAAAGCGACCGGAACTGACGCTACGACGCTTTACCGTTGCCTAGACAACCCGGCGCGCGGCAGGGTGGGAAGGCGGAAGCTGCTACGTCACTTCATTGAGTCTTGCTTCAAAAGATGCGCTTGTCTCTTTTTTGTCTTTGTCCGAGTCTCGCGCTCTGGGAAATAATTTTAAACGTGTGATTGGTTTTATGTGCGGTCTAATCAGAGACGTGGTTCGTGCGTTGTGTATTAATCGTGCCCCACCTCAACTCAAAGCCTTGGCACGCGCTGGAAGATGGATCCACGGAAGCAGATACGAGCAGTTGCAACGTGCCCGGTGTCGGCGGTCGGTATACTACTGTCAGTATGGAAAGTTTGAGGCAAGTGTCCGTTCATTTGGTGTTTCTTTATTTGATTACGTGTTATTGTTGGCTGTAGAAGTATCTCATTGTGATCCGATAGCATATTTCACTAATGTAAGCGCAAAAGCAGTTGCACGCAGTACTACGGCAAGATGGCTACCTCGATTGCCCCGTGTGACTAGCAAGATGGCTACCTCGATTGCCCCCGTGTGACTAACGTTTCTGTGGCCACGTTGGGCGTGGTGCGCCTGTATAATCCCGCTTTGTTTCTGAGCGCTTGAACTATCGGAAATGTGGTGTTCTTGCGAGTTCAGCGCGGCTTATAACACGGTCGTTCGTTTTGTGTCGAGTAGAAAAAGAAGTGACGACTGGCTTCGCCTTTCGAAAGTACCGGCGCAATATTGGCTCTCCCTCGCGCGCCCGCGTACTGCTGCTGCTGCTGCTGCTTGCCGGACGCTTTCTTCAGCGTGTTTTGGGCTATCTTTCTCTCTCCGTTTGTGTGTGTGTGTGTGTGTGTGTGTGTTAGCGCGCGCGTACGTGTTTTGTAAGCGCTTTACGTGTACGTGCGTGCGTCCGTGCGTTTTTTCTGAGCGCTGTGTACGTGCGTTCGTGCATGTTTTTTGAGTGTTCTGTATGTGTGCGTGCGCGCGCGCGAGTGCTTGTATGCGGGTCTCTATGTGCTTGCGCGTGCGTGCGTTCGTACGTGTTTTGTGAGCGCTTTGTATGTGCGCGCGTGCCTGTTGTGTGAGTGCTTTGCATGTGTGCGTGCGCGCGCGCGCGTTGCTGCTTTGCGAGCGTTTTGCTTGTGCGCGCGTGCTTGTATGTGCGTCTCTATGTGCTTGCGCGTGCGTGCGTTCATGCGTGTTTTGTGAGTACTTTGTGTGTGTGCGTGCGCGCGCGCGTACGTGTTTTGTGAGCGCTTTGCGAGTGCGCGTGCTTGTATGCGGTACTCTATGTGCTTGCGCGTGCGTGCGTTCGTGCGTGCGTGTTTTGTGAGTGCTATGTATGTGCGTGCGCGTACATGTTTTGTGAATTTTTTGCGGGGGCGCGCGTGCTTGTGTGCGTGTGTGTGTATTGAATAAAGTCGGTAGTTTTACATGCAATAAACCTCTTCAAAATTGGTGCAGTGGCTGTCCCCGCCCTGAAAACCGAGTTTGGTTTCGAGCCACTCTGGAATATATGGAGGCGCCGGAGGACCAGTGGAAGGTGTAAGTTTCCTCCTTTTTCCCTCCTCTACCCTGATGAATCCACTTCCTTGATTGTTATTGTGAAATAAGCGTTTCATCAACAGCATAAATACATGAATCAGAAATCCGGAAAGTGTGTTTCACGATTACACTAATTTCGATCGTGAAACGTGTACCTTGGGTTAGCCCACATTTCCTTGAAGTAGGCAACTGCTTATGGGGCGGCGGCGGGCGAAATGCTGCCGCCCTTTTCGCCCGCACAAAAAATGTTTTGCCTACAAATGCAAAAACGCCCGTGTCTCGTGCATTGGGGGCACGTTGAAAAGCCCCTAGGGGTCAGGATCAATCCAGAGTCACCCGCTATCCCGTGCCGCTTAATCAAATTGTCGTTTTGACACGTAACACTCCCGAATTCAAGGAGACAACTGCTTAAATTGTGAATAGCTGGTTATTTGCGATATTCCGCATATAGCAATTGGTTTAAGCAGCTTTTACTGAAGATATGAAGTGCTAAGATTTAGGTCTCTCTGGGGTGGTTCTCATGCCCTTCGAAAATTGTCCTCTATAGCCCAATTATAATTCGTAAAAATGGAATTATAAGGCATGCCCTCGGACTCGAGAATGTGTTTGATTGATCTGTAGGTTTAATTGAGAAGGTTGCAGTGAGTCCAATAAATTTTTTAATGCTTTCTCAGTAGGAGTGTCAAAGTGTAAAAAAAAGCGTATGTGTGTGTGTAAATTGTTGAAAGCGAGTCAAGTGGTGCAGGTGTGCGTGTGTGTGTGTGTAAGACTTCGCTCCTCGAAAGGGCAGGACTTCTGTAAAGTGACTTGTTGAACAACACTTTGCAAATGTAGTGAACATGGTTTAAATAATGGATTTGAGACCTGCAAGGAGTTGCGACATTCTAACGCATTCCTCTTGCATTTACCACGGATTTGCCACTGAATTGTACAACTCTCTGGTGCTGTTTGGCCAGAAAAGGCAAGGAAACAATAATTAATCAAATTTGCTTCATTCACACTATTTATAGCCAACATAGTAGCCCAAGTCACTAGTGTGAGCGAGTATATATTTGCAATGTGGCACTAAGATTACTCATTACATTCTACTTAGCCGCTTTCATAGCTGGTAATAAACTTAGTGAGCACTAAAAGAAATATTAAGCAATATAAATACCGCTGGCACAGCACTGGCAACAGTGTATGAGCAGGCAAACATATATGTGTCTGGAAATTTCAATGCAATGAACTTTCACAGCAACATCTGTGGTATGAGGCTTTTTTTTTTCTCAGTAAGCTGTACCGAGTCCATACTTTGATTTTTCTCTTGCCAACCAAAATCACCTTTATTGCCAGTGATCTTGTCTCTCGTTCTGGTAGCATTTGTTTATGTGGAACTAAAAATGTCATTTCTTGCAGGTCATCCAGATGACAGCCTCACAATTCGCAGCCTTTGTGCTCTCCATCAGAAACCCATCAGGGGCAAGCCACTTATGTTTGCCTTGAGACAAGACAACATTGTAAGTAGATATAGGCGTGTAGTCGAATATTCTGAAACAAGTTTTCATTTAATACTGTGAGGCTCCTTTGGTAGCCTTAGGTTCATATTTTGTGCAGTTGTGTGTATGCAGTTTTTAGATATTGCCGATGGCACAGTGCACATTGCAGATATGACGACTATGAAGTATATACTTGCAATTTCATCATTTCCTTTCATAATGAAGTTTTTCTTTTGTGCAAGGATATTCAGAGATTGGGGCATTTCAGCATCATATTCTGTATTGTGCATTCAGTGCTCATTTCAAGTTACCCTCCTCCTACCAATTTATTTGCGGGAAAAGAGTATTTGTTTACCCTCTGCAATGCGATTCTTATTTGCTCATTGCGTCAAACTCCTCTACCTTTAATTATCACATAATTATCACAACCTCAAAATTTCGGCTGTTATTGTTTTGAAAACAGTATCAAAGTCAAAATGTGCTAGATTGCTATCAAGACTGCAAGGGAATTGAAGAAATTGCAAGAAACCGTGGCTTCTTATGGTAGTTGAAAACCTCTTTTCAGCAAAGCATGTGCCTATTTCGTTTACTGAGCTGCTCATGAAATTCGCAAGCATGTTTGATTTAACACAGTCGTTACAGGAGAAGAGAAAAAAAAAGATTAACAGGAGCACTTTTCATGAGGATGCAATGCTTTTGGATATTCTCCAGGTGGCAAAATGTACATTTAGGAAAGAGAGTGACCTGGAATCGGAGAGGGTGGGGGAGGGAGCCAATTTGCAGCCATTGTGACTCATGCATGTAGTGGCAACACAGGATGAGAAATAGTTGTGGCACTGCGGTCTAGTAAATAGGTCAGCACTTACATAAACTCCCCCACAGTGAGGGGGAAACGTAGGATATGTGGTCCAATAAAGATGGTGCTTTTAGGAGACAGCAGGAAATTTTTGGCTCTAGTTGAGCAGCTACAATATGAAGGACCACGTAAATTGTAGGAAGCCAACATAAACTGAGTAGAAGGACATACGTCACTGTTCAGAGCACGAAGTAGAAATTCGGAGCATCAGGAAGGATTGTAAGTATAAATAAGGGAATAGTACTTGTCAGCGTATTGCCTAGCTAACAAGGGCAAGAAATAGTTGGCAGGACGTTCTATATTTTCCAGGGAAATGTGCTGAAACACTGATTCTTACTCAGTCAGTAAAGAAATATACAACAATAAATAAAAATAACTACGTATACAGAAAAGGCCTTATAGACTGCAGTGGAGAGTTGGACATTGTTGAGCTAGATGCAAGTACTGCTTTGCTACTGTAATGCAGGGCAGGTGAGATTGCAGTTGGGGGTTTCGTCATTTTCGTCTGTTGTGCACTCTCTCTGTACAATAGTGCTCTTCGTCTCGGAGTGTATAAATGTTGCATTCAAAACAATTCTCATGCCTTGAGCACAGCAGTCTTATTGTGTCTTCTCCCATGAAGTCTTCTGCTGCAGTGCTTCTGAAGTGTAATGCACAACTACATTGCAGATTTTATATTGTGAGTTTTATATTGCGGTCACATCCATGCTCCTGGAGAAATGCCCATTGCTAAGAGATGTCGTTGGTAGAGTTTACATTTTATGCTTTTATTTTCCATAGTGAAAAGGCTACTGTATATTCATTTTTGCTTCTATGCGATTTTGTATTCACGATGACTTAGTGATCGCGGTTTCTAAATTTGAAAACTGGAACTTTTGCCCAATTGAGCTGTGCCTTGTGTTCGGTCACAATAATTAGTGGTGTTGTTTTCAGAAGCTTGTTGCCTTATCAAATTCCCCGCAGTGTATAGGATCGTAATGAAATGTAGAGTCAACTCTCATGATTCTGTTATTTTGCTAATGCAGGAAGCAGGATTCCAGCACAGCCATCTCCTGCACTTATGGTCAAGATGCTCAGACAATGGAGTCCCTGTTCCTTGTGGTTAACCGTGAACAGTATTCTCGCTTTTATGAAAGCTAAAGGTGATTTCCTGCATAAATTAGAATTTTGCAGCTCAAATGTATACACTTTATTCTAATTTGAATCAACTAATATATGCTGTTTAATACTTTTATACTGTTTGATACAATCATTTCTTGTTGGAAAATATTAAACATGATGTTTAACATTTATTTATGCATTACTGGCTGATGCATGATGGCCTGTGTTTAAAAAATGTGAACTCACACATTTGAAGCTTCATTCATAACCAGAGTATGGCTGATTTAATAAACATTATTTGCTCATTTATGTACAAGCCCTAATCTTCCATTATCGCACCAAGTACAAATAATTTAGAAATCGGCAATGTATCATCCGCATGTGGCCAGTAGAGTACCTTAATGAACAGTGGTTTGTTTTTATAAGGCCGCCATTGATACGGCGCTTCGCACCTAAACAGTAATAAATCTGGCATATTTAGGCTGTCTTGCAGTAGACAAAAAAAAACATTTTCAAGCAACATATTTTATAACAGACCATGGATTGTCTTCGCATTACAAAATTTAAGGAAACCAGAATTGTAATTGGAAAATCTGCTACACAGCATTTTTAGCTCAGAGAACTCTATTTACATTTAAAAAAATGATTTAGGTGGGAAAAAATTTTCTTGCTCAAGGAATCTTGTTGAGGAGCGAAAATTCATCTTGATGCTCCTGGATCAAACCTTATTTAAAGCAAGTTCATGTGTGAAACATACGGTGTTTCAGTATATAAAAAATGTGCGCCAGTCAAGCTTTATATCGACTTTCCAAATCAGCTTTTCACAATGATTTGCCATGACATTGGTGTACAAAATAACAGGGTGTGTTTGTGTGCTTGCTCTGCATTTCATGTACTTCCCTAATTGACCTTTGCAATATATATTTTTTTTCAAAGCCGCCAAAACCAGAATTTTTGTACCTGAAATTTATTATTGAAAATTTATTCCTTTAAGTGGCACCAAACAGGCTGTTTTAGGGTTACCATATATACAGGTTGTTTCAGTTAACTTAAGCTAAACAATAAATAAATGCAAATGCTACGTAGCTGGACAGAACCAAGGTAATGTTGTTCGCCGTCGCTTGGAGATACTCAGACTATTTTTTGTACTCGGCCTAATTAGATAATTAGACCTAATTATTTATTCAACTTTTCAATTATTATAATTAGATGAAAAGTGTCAATGAGTAAATTGTAGAGCAACATGAGAAACTCCCAATACAGCTTTCTGTTGCTCAATACGTGCAACATAAAATGGTTTTTTCGAGCGTGAAAGAAGCCCGTGAATATACGCAAAATTTTCGTCCGACTGGCCGCTCGAGGCACTTTATGCGTATTCGCGGGCATCTTTCACGCTCGGAAAACACTTTTGTGTTGCACGTATTGAGCAACAGAAAGCAGTATCGGGAGTTTCTCATGTTGCTCTATACAATCTTCTAATTGACACTTGTCATCTAATTATAATAGTTGAGAAGTTGAATAAATAATTAAGTCTAATTAGGCGGAGTACAAAAAATTGTCTGAGTATCCCCAAGCGACGGCAAACAATATTACTTTGGTTCTGTCCACCTACGGAGCATTTGCATATTCTTAAAGTTTGTCCCAAGTTAACTGAAACACCCTGTATATAGGACAGATTTGATGAGTTATATTAAAAAACGTTTTTGCAGGAAATGTAAATTTTCATGTACTTACAAATGTATTTGGTGATTGCACATTTTAGGTTGTTACGTATGTATTATGTAGTTATGTATTCTAGCATGGAATAAATATATTTATTTTCCTTGAAAATGCACTATCGTATATGTGTTGCTGGTTCGTATTACATTTTATATGGATATGTAAAGCGTAATCACCATTGATGTAGATATACACGCTCAGAAGTTATAGTTTGCTAGGTTGCATTTGTGCAGTGAAGACAGGTTTTGCCCTGAATTACTAATATTTATTGTCATGCACACGTATAAATGTTGTGTATGCCTATCGAAACTTCAAGCTTGGCTATTGGACGCCGTGCTTGGTAGCTGAACTTGAACCTTCTGGCACACACGAGTTATGCCTGGATCGCTCTATATAGTCATAATTCAAGGTATGTACAGCTGAGCCTGCCTTCCCTATACTGTAGAAATAAAGGGTGTACACCCTTTCAACACCTATGAAAATGGGTGTTAATGAGGACTAACACCCTAACACCCTTCATAATTTTAGCTGGACACCCTTCCTCTAGGGTGCTATAATAGCACCCCAACTGTAGGGTGTAGGAAACAGCACCCTTAGGGTGTCCGTCTGGCGACAAACTGATTTACACCCTTAAGGGTGTTAAAATGTTTAGTGTGTACTTGCGAGATGGCGGAGCACAGCTAGCTGAAGCCGCCGAGGGGGCGGATGGCGTCACCTACGGCTCAGGTGTGTGGGTCAAACACGCCACTACGGCAAAGCTGTTCTTTGGCAGGTACGATACCCGCCTGTGTGCCTCATTGAACGTTACATTAAATGCGAAAAGTTTCATGGCGAACATTTGCTACTTTCACAGTATCTATCTATCTATCGATCTGTCTAGCCGCCTACGTCTTTGTGCTCTCGTGGTAGTTTCGCTAACTTGGTATGTACCAAAATTGGCATACTATGACAAGAGTATATGACCAACATGAATGATATGTCATGACATGCGTGGCACGTAGGTCATGAAACAGCCGCCTACGTCTTGGTCTCTCATGGTCGTTTCTTTAACCTGGTAGGTACCAAAATTGGCATAATAGGACAGGAGTGTATGACGAACATCAGT
>NC_051163.1:45484772-45518220 GCF_013339745.2 Dermacentor silvarum
GTGAAGTAGAAAGCACATATGCGCAGTTACTAAGAAGCCACCGCACCGTTCATCGTCATCATGTGGCGCTGTGACGAGATAGCAAGCTAACCAGAATGTCAAGCTGTGCCTATGGCTAATTTTAGGATAATTATTCCAAAAACATTTCTCTGTGCTTTAGTGGATACCTCATACTCGTTGCATCACCTCGTACAGACTTAACAAGAATACGTCAACGCAGCAGCCGTGGTACAGCTGGGTGACGTAGGATGAAATGCAGGAGGGACTGGGTGAACTTTAGCTCACCGGTAGAGGGGGTTGGTACACGGTGCACTTGCTGAAGCTGCCATCGGCCGACACTGGTATCGCGACGTTCTTCCAGCCCTGGACACCAAGGTGCCGCAGGTCGTCGGGTGGCCGGCACAGTGATCAACGGGACGGCCGATGAGGTAATAGGCGAACGAGTGCAGCAGCACCACAAGGTTGGCGACGAAGGCGGTGACCAGGACGATCCGCTGGAATCGTCCGTGACCCAGGATGACGTAGACGTTCTCCTGGATCAAGGCTCGCGTGTCTGCGCTTATGAAGCCTTCTAGGAGAGTAACGGTTCCCGACTTGGGACTCGCTTCTTCTTGGGGAGTGGCTTTGGCCAAAATCATACTGATCAGGCAGCACGAACGGTCCTCCCAACCAGCAAAGATTCTTCTTCTTCTTGCTTTAGGTGATGGCACGTGCCCACTAGGAGGGGGGGGGGGGGGCATTCGCCGTGGTTCGCAATGGAAACATAGTATGTAGTTTTTGCTTCCTGTTAACCGACTGATTAGTACTACGCATATTTATTTAATAGTGACTATAAATAATTTTCTTTCTTTCTTTTTTTTCTTGAAAAGTGGTCACGCCAATTCTGACGATGGTGCTAGATTACGAAAATAATGCGATCTAGTCCTAATAATGAGGAAAAAGTGCTTAACGTAAGAGTCTCCATGTAGCAATGAGTACTCATGCACAATCTGACACACTTCCTTTCGGGCTCGACCAAGGGTATTTGCAGCAATGATTCACAACCGCTGGGAGGTGTGGCCTTCTTCTGCTTCTAGTTCCTCGTCTTCGTCTCATTTTCCTTTCACCCTTATGGCGGGCATCCACAGCTGCAGATCATTTTTCAAAATGATCCGCCCAAGGGCACCCTCTGACAATTGCTAAAAATGATAAATAAACCATACTAGATGCGAGAGAACGCTTTACTCACTGAAAACATGATTGAAAAGTGAAGCTGGCTCTTGAGGTCACTCGTTTGTTTCTTCTACTGCCTCATATCCCCGCAATCATTCAGTGTATACATATTAGCGCAATCAAGGCAATCTACGATAATCGCAGAGTGTGTGAGCACAGCACGAGAAACTACTATTACTGCAATTGCAATTGTCCGAACTCTCGAGGCACATTCGCAGCGCCGCCTATCTGCTGCAGTAGATTATCATTCGATACGTGTAGTGCATTTGACTGCAAGAACGATAACGCAAATAGGACGGACCGTCAACGCTCCGCTCAATCGGCTGCTTGGCTGAGCCAGGACAGCGTTCGGCCTTCCGCTGCCGGCATGAACGTTGTGCGCATGCGCACTCTATACACACAAGCTTTCATGCTCAGTTGCTGTGCGTAAGCACTGGTCTGGTGCGAAAGGGTAGTAAACATCCCCGGAACGTTACGTAATCCTTCATTGGGCGCTGACCAACCCGTTCTCATCGACGCCTGCAACACCACTATAGTGGCGCTTCGCACACGACCGCGTTATGTGGCGCCTGCGGCTGCAAGGGCGCTGTGCCTGCTCCACAGCAGCAGTGTATTAGTGAACTGTGTCGAGCCAACATGGCGCCCTCAAGTAAAGTTAGAATATCGTCCTGAACGCTACACCTTGCTATAATTGTCAATGCTTCGCCTTTCGACGGAAGCTCTCCGTCGGGCATCTGAAGGCACCGCAGGTCATGGTGATGGAAGATGCCGTGAAGTGACGTCGCACTTGCCCCAAAACTTAGTTCAATGCGTTCGAAAACCAAAACAACACGGAAGAGCAACGGCGCCAACATGCGCTCCTCGCGAGTCGGTAGACGCTTCTCAAGCGAAAATGGCGATTGAGCGCGACTGTAAACAAACGAAGCCGTTGCGAGGGTCCACGTGATGCCATTAGGCCAATATAGTGGCGCGGCGTCGGCCTCGGACGGGACACGTGAGGAGGAGGCAGCATTCTTCAAAGCGTGTCGCTACTTTACGAAGTTTGAGGGGCTTTATTAAGCCGCAATCGTCGAACTCGCCCTGGCCCGTTTACACCCGCGCACAAACCATACGGCGCGCGGCGACGAGTTTATCGCCGTAGGACTTTATACGGAACCTAAAAACAACGACGACTGCAAAAATGCGCCCGGAGTGTCCTCATAATTGCTATCGCAATAACATCCCTCAAAATAACCTGGTGCTTGGTGAAATCAAACCACCGCCATCTGTATTCATACAATATTTTCTAAGTGACCCGCCGCGGTGGCTTAGTCAGCTAAGGCGTTGCGCTGCTGACTAATTCAGGCACTGCGCGGTTTGGCCCAGGTTTTGCCTGAATGACAGGCTGAGGCAACATAATAACAAAGTCAACATTGGGAGAGAGGGCCACCTGGCAATTCACTGTAGAGACTGCAAATGTAAGCCAGAATTCTACGCCTGCGCTGTGGTTGCCACAAGCCGTGACAAATGGGTTCGTTTAATAATTGAGGCCAAAAGGATCACCGAGGCAGGTGATAAGTGCGTAAGTGTTGCCTGAATATCTCTATGACGCAAAGAACAACTTTACCTGAACGCGAATGCGCACTGAAAAACTGTGATTGCGCTCCCTGTACAAAATAGTGGCGTTTTTTTCTGATTAAACACTGTTGGAAGTGGCGCCCTGTGTGTGTGTGTGTGCTCTCTCTTCGTCCGTCGTCGTTTTCGTGCCTTCACTTCAGATCATGCTTAACCAACACGCCCAGCTATCCATCCTAACGCTAGATGGCGTGGCGAGTCCGTTACGAAGCACGGGTGTGGAGCCCAGCTGCACACACGCCTCATTCATGACGTCTTTCAGCGTTGGCAATACGGTGTGTCACTACATTGCTTCAACAGCCATCACAGTCGACGACGGCAGGGATGCGCCGGGAATGTCCGGCATACAATTGTTGTCGCAATAATATAAAAACACTCAATGTGCGAGCAGAATACAGGATGAAAGAAGGAAAGAAGAAAAAGCTTTGACTGTTTGGGCATCCTAATAGCTGAAGAATGCAAACAAGCAGGCATGTTTAAAGACGAGATTCGAGCCATGAAGCAAAAGCTAGAAGCAATTGACGAGGACGTGTACGAAAGCGCAATGCGGAGAGCAAGGGCCGGAATGGCAGCCGGTGGGCACCCACCGAACGAGCGTTTGGTATAGAGAAAAAATGTGCCTATATAAACCAACATTCGGATATTGAGTGCCACGAGTAATCTGCGTAGACAAGGAAGATATTCACTGAGCTTTTCAAGAATATTATAGCAACCTCTTTGCCCATAGCTCACACAATATTGAAGCGTCTAAAATTGAATATTTGGCTTCGATGCCAAACATAGATGATCACACTGTAGAGCTTTTGGAGATGGCCATATTGATCGAAGAAGTAAAATCGGCGATTGATGAGCTGAACCCCAAGAAATCACCTGTCCCCGATGGGCTGGTAGCAGCGTTTTATAAATCAATAAACCGTAGTGTTGCTACAGTTTTAAGTTGGTTATTTATTAACGCTTATGACCTAGGTCTCCTGCTGCCGTCATTTCTAACTTCGCATACTGTCTTAATGTCCGAAACAAGGGCGCCGGGCTCCTCAGACAGCTTTCGTCATACAGACCAATAGTGCTTACAAATATCGATTACAAAATTCATATGAAGGCTAAAATAATGCAAATAGTCATAAGCGAATTGGTTGGACAGCATCAAACAATTGAAATTAAAGGTCGCACAATATTGTAATGTGGAAGCACGGTAGGGAAACTATTTACAAGGTGTATTTCCGAGGGGTAGTAGGCATTCGCAAATAATAATAAATATTGCTAAAAAAAGGCGAGGTGCGTGGTCGAATGTTGTGATACTACAGGCGAAAAGATCGCAGTGATACAACTTGACGTAGAAAAAGCATTTGACGGAGTGCCTCAGGATGTACTCGTGTGTATTTTGCAGAAGGTAAATGTTGGTTGTATTATAATGTCACGTGGCAGTGACGGTCAATGATACAGTAGCAAAACTGTCAATGACCAAACTAAGTTTTGATTGGGCGAACACGTGCCCACAAAATAGTGATGATCGATGCACAAAGATAGCGGCGAACACAGTCGGCGATCGTTGAAATTGATCAGCGGGGCCTGTGCGTTGGCTTTTATGCATGATTCATCGAACGTTCCAGAGTAATCACTGGTGCCGGCGTGTTTTGCACAATTCGCGTCGCGCGTACATGCCATCAGATTACACAAGGTTCGTTGACAACAGACAGTGGATAGACTCATCGATAACAATCGAGAAACTTCCGATACATGCAGGCGCGTCCTGCATTGAGTGATAACACTTGTTCGACGGTGAAACGCGGTCACCCGAGAGAGATAAACAAGTATGCGTGTCAAAAAGTAACGGTGTTGCCAAGGCGTACAGAGGTTGCAAAACGGGGATTATTTAATAAAATAGCGCCAGGACGCATCAAAGTGCACCGCTCCGTGCGCTATGGATGTTCCCTGCCGTCACTGCTTCTTTCTTTCTACATTGAGCCATTTTGTCCAAGAGTAATTAATTGCACAAGCGTTCGAGATTTCCGTCTGCACGCAACTTATGCACGGCTCCTGGCATACATTGACGATATTGGCGTATTCTGTTCGAGCCAAGAAAGCGTTCTTAGAGTTGAGAAGATTGAAAAACATTTTGGTAGAGTCAGCGACAGCGATATAAACTAGAGAAGGAGTTTGTGGTTCTGGCGTGACTACTGGCTTTCAACCCGAAATATTTTAGCAAACATGTCCTGGCTCACTACACCAGATAAATACTTAGGTGTCCCCTTGCAGCCTTATAAAAACAATGAGCATTATTGGTGTGGAGAAGTTCCACAGTGCGGGAAAGCTGCGAGCGTTTTAAAGGCTTCCATCTACCTATATTGGCACGCGCCACAATTTGCAACTTGTTCCTCATTAGCAAGCTGTGGTACGTGCTGCAAGTATTACATTGCTCACGTGTTAATATCCAGAAATTACATCACGTTTTTGTTGTTTTTGCCTGGGGATCCATGTGGGAAAGAACTAAAGGAATGAATTGCAGTAAGGTAGAACAAGTTTTTTTAGGCGTGTCCACCTAGGAGGACTTGGCCTATACCATCTGTGTTTTGGACAACTGGAGTATCGCTTTATGTTTTTCCGCAATGTTGTTGACCCCCTTTTACGAACTGTTTGTCAAGTGAGGTTAGGAAAATATGTGCCAAACTTAATTGTGTGGTCGGAGTGTATGCTGGTAGCATTTCTGGCTAATGAGGGAAGTGTACTTTTCGTGTCGTAATATAGAAGCTCATTTTACTCTCGAATACCTCCGTCGCATGTCTCATGGAAACCTGTACAAAGACTTATGTGATTTGTTTCTTCCCATTGCCCTCTTCCCATTCCCCAATACAATGCTGGCCCAGGTCAAGACGTCTTAAAACGGGTAAAAAACATGCCTGTTAAGGGAGGTGTCAAGAGTTTCTTCTTCCAAGTGCGAAATAATACGGTAGAAGTAAACACATGCATGGAAGAAAAAGGAATGTTCGTATACCATGGGGCACTCCCTGTTCTATTTGTAGAACACCAGAGACAATTAAACACGTTTTTCTAGAGTGTTAGGAAGGTTAGTTCTTTTGGGATATTCTCCAAACAACTAAAAAAAAATCACTTACTCATGTGCAGCTACGGCATTATATTTTGGCCGCTCCCTAACTATGAAAGCACCCCGCAGGGGCGTCTGCGCAAGCAGGCGTTTGGTGAGTTGCGCCACCACGTACCCGAGCACACGAGGGTTGGACCCTCCCGCGTGTAGCCGTGCGCGGCTTAGCCGTGTCCGGGGAAAAGAGGATCCTGGGGGTTGAGCCAATGCCGGGTGTAGGACCTTTATGGCCCCCGGCTGAGGCAACACACCTCTTTGGCCTCGGCTTCACGTAGACGGCACCCCGGACTGACCCACCCGGGGGAAATCGGTAGTTGCCCTTTCCTGTCTCTCTCTACAATCTTCGTCTTTCTCTCTTGCCTTTTCATCTTTCCTGTCGTCTACTCTCTTCTATATTACTTCCGACCTTCTTGGCAGCGAGGGTTAACCTTGTGCATTATATCCTGCCTTGGGTATGTGTATTTGGTTATAGTGGGGATGTACCACTGGCGTGCATAGAACTGAATAGTTTCCGTCCTGTGTCGTCCCCTGGTTGGGCTCCATGGTGGGCGGCGGCCATCCCTGCCGAATATGCAATATATTTATGGCATCCAATTTCCCTTCACTCCCTGATCGCTCCCTCAAGAGGGGGCGCACCGATGAAACGTTTAATTTCTTCATGCAGCCAAAAGAAATCTTCCCAAAGTATCATGTAATCCACAGTCAGCACGAAACCAAGACAGTCCGCACAATATCTCCTTTTGTTGTCTCAAAATCTTTGACAGAATCACTAGGTCCAGGCTACAAAGTAACTAAGATGGGAAGCGGCGACCTTCTTCTTGAAGTTCGTGACAAGACCCAATACAGCAAATTATCAAAACTCATTGCTTTTGGAGACATCCCTGTATCAGTGGGCCCACACAGATCATTGAACACTGTCCGCGGTGTCATCTCTGAAGATGACCTAATCGATCTTAGTGAGAGCGAGCTACTCGAGGGGTGGCAAGATCAGAATGTAGTAAAGGTCCAAAGAATCACTATCAGGCGCGATGACAAGCAAATCCCAACAAAACATGTAATCATAACCTTTGGAACGAGTAACCTCCCAGACTCGATAGAAACTGGATACTGCAAACTCCGTGTACGGCCATACATCCCGAATCCGCGCCGATGCTTTAAGTGTCAGCGGTTCGGGCATGGTTCGCAAAGCTGCCGAGGGCGCACCACCTGTGCAAAATGTGCATCCAATGAGCACTCGTCTGATACCTGCACTTTCACCACCCACTGTGCTAACTGTGACGGAGATCACCCAGCGTACTCCCGTTCGTGTCCATCGTGGAAAAAAGAAAAGCAAATCATCGAACTGAAAATCAAATTCAACCTATCATTCCAAGAGGCACGTAAACGTTTCTCGACGAACAACCAGTCTAATCCGTCCTACACCGATGTGGCGCGCCGGGGGGCAACGTCACATCATTCGGCGGCCGCCCAAGTCACACGGAGTGTGACGGCGGTCACGCCATCAGCCCCCCTGGCTGGAGCAGCCAGTGCTGTTCCGCCCCCTGCCAAGGAGGGTCAGCAGACCCGCGGGTCTGGGGGACCCAGGGCCACTGCCCGTGCAGATAGGCCCGAAACCCGTGCAAACGTGCCCGCTGAGCGGGCACTATCCACCGCCTCAGACGAGGTGATGGATACAACAAACAAAACACCGGCGTCTCAGACGCCCAAAGAACGGCGCAGCTCCCTCGAGCGCGCCGGCAAGAAAGGGAAAACCCCCATCACGGGGCCTGGAAAGGCCTCGTGAGCTAGCCTAATTTACCTCTCTTAGACACACAGCACAAAACACATATAAAATGGATACACAGATCGTACAGTGGAATGTTAGGGGTTTGCTCCACAATCTAGATGACATTAAGGAACTCCTACATAAGTACAATCCAAGGGTGCTGTGTGTCCAAGAAACACATCTTAATTCTTCCCACACGAACTTTCTCCGGCAGTATGCCATTTACCGAAAAGACCGCAACGACGCCCTTGTCTCGTCGGGCGGTGTGGCCATAATAGTAGATAGAGGTGTTGCTTGCCGGCAAATACAGCTTAAAACGCCTCTAGAGGCAGTTGCTGTCCGTACAGTACTATTTAATAAGATGGATCACAATTACCTCTTTATACATCCCCCCAAACTACCACCTAGTCAAAAACAGAATTTCACAGCTTTTATCTGTGAACTGCCCGAGCCTTATATTGTCGTGGGCGATTTTAATGCACACCACACCCTTTGGGGAGATCGTCGCTGTGATGCTAGAGGGCGCCTAGTAGAAACTTCCTCCTCTCTACAGGATGCATGCTTACTAAATAAAAAGAGCCTACATTTTACAGCATGGCAAACAAAACATATTCATCTATCGATTTAAGCCTGTGCATCTAGACACGCTCGTACCATACCTAGAGTGGAACGTGATTAAGAATCCATATGGGAGCGACCATTTTCCATTGTCGTAAAATTAACAACAGCAGATGAGTGCTCTCCACGGGTCCCCCATTGGAAAGTCGAGTCAGCCGACTGGAAGCGTTACTAAAGAACTCACGCGCATGAACTGGGAGACATCTCTACACTTCCTATCGATGATGCAGTGGCGTATTTGACAGCGTTATTGTTGATGCGGCGTCAATATGTATCCCCGAAACAAATGGAGCGCCTTCCTAAACGACGTGTTCCCTGGTGGAACGATGAATGTAGAGAAGCGCGAAAAGAAGCAAAATAAGGCTTGGAATCAGCCTCCGCGACTCTCCGACTACAGAGAATCTTATCAGCTTCAGGAAAATAAAGTCTGAAGGAAGAAGAACACGCCGCCGTGCCAAAAGGGAAAGCTGGCAGAGATACATCTCTAGCATAAATTCTTATACAGATGAAAGAAAGCTTGGACAAGGGTAAACAAGATAAAAGGTCGTGAAACTCATCCTCTACCATTAGTGAATACACAAGGAGACACTCTTGAGGCCCAAGCCTGATTCTCTAGGGGAACATTTTGAATACATTTCCAGTTCATCCCATTATTCAGATACATTCCTGAGACACAAGCGACAAGCAGAGCGACTGCCTCTGGATCGGAAAGGAGAAAGAAATGAACCTTACAACCGTCCGTTTAACATGGCAGAATTTCAGGCTGCACTAAATTGTTGTAATAAATCGGCCCCCGGAAACGATCGAATAGTTTACGAGATGATAAAACACTTACACCCCGAAGCACACAAAACACTCCTATCGCTTTTCAACGCCATTTTCTCTGCCAGCTATATTCCGTCCGCCTGGAAGGAAGCAATCATAATACCTATTCTTAAAGAAGGCAAGGACCCGTGTTCGGCCAGCAGCTATAGGCCTATAGCCCTGACAAGCTGCTTATGCAAACTCTTTGAGAAAATGGTAAATCGACGCCTGATCCATTATCTCGAAATCAACAAAATAATAGACCCCTTGCAGTGCGGTTTTAGGGAGGGTAGATCCACAACTGATCACCTTGTCCGCATCGAGGCGAATATCCGAGATGCCTTCGTGCACAAACAGTTTTTATTATCGGTATTTTTAGATATGGAGAAGGCATATGACACAACTTGGCGTTTTGGAATTCTCCTTGATCTGGCTGGAATGGGAGTCCGAGGTAACCTGTTGAACGTGATTCAAAGCTATCTATCTAACCGCACGTTCCGTGTTAGGGTTGGCAATATCCTATCTCGTCCATTTACTCAAGAAACAGGTGTACCTCAAGGTGGTGTGCTGAGCTGTACTCTCTTCGTTGTGAAAATGAACTCGCTCCACACTGTCGTACCTCGTACCATGTTTTATTCCGTGTATGTGGATGACGTGCGAATAGGTTTTAGATCATGTAACATTTCTATCTGTGAGCGACATGTTCAGCTTGGGTTAAACAAAGTATGTAAATGGGCTGACGAAAATGGATTTAAACTGAACCCTCAAAAAAGCACTTGCGTTCTTTTCTCGAACAAGAGAGGTATACTACCTGACCCCTGTATTCATATTAATGGACAGCGGCTATCTGTGAGCCATGAACATAAATTTTTAGGCCTCATTTTAGATTCTAAATTAACATTTATCCCCCATTTGAAATATCTGAAAGCGAAGTGTTTGAAGACAATGAATCTACTGAAGCTATTGTCCCGGACATCATGGGGAAGCGATAGGAGATGCCTTTTGAGCCTCTACAAAAGTCTCATAAGGTCGCGCCTCGACTACGGAGCTATAGTATATAATTCCGCTGCACCCAGTGCTTTGAAGATGCTAGATTCCGTTCACCACTTAGGCATCCGTCTTGCTACAGGTGCCTTCAGGACTAGTCCTGTAGAAAGCCTGTACGTTGAATCAAACGAGTGGTCACTACATCTCCAAAGGACTTACTTAAGTTTTGCCTACGCCCTGAAGGTTGAATCAGATAGCCAGCATCCAAGTCATTCTACCATTCGCGACTTGTCCACGGCCAGGCTGTTCCGTAACCGCCCGGCCACTAGGCCTCCTCTGTCACACCGGTTGGAAGCACTTTCAGAAGAAACAGGCGTCCCTCTTCTAAAGAATGTCCTAATGGCTCCTACTAGGCTTCCACCACCTTGGGAGTGGCAGACCATCCAGTACGATATCTCTTTCGTAGAAATATCAAAATGGGCACCTGAAGCACACATACATTCGCATTTTCTTGGACTTCGGGAGAAGTATTCTTGCAGTGAATTTTATACGGACGCCTCCAAATCGTTTACTGGTGTTGCTTACGCAGCTTTGGGACCGTCTCTTTCAGTGTCCGGGGCACTAAATCCACATACAAGTATTTTTACAGCAGAAGCATACGCAATCCTTTCAGCAGTCAAACACATAAAACAAATGAATATTACAAAAGCAATTGTGTTCACAGACTCATTGAGCGTCGTTAGAGCTCTAATGAGTCTACGAAAACACAAGAATTCAGTTTATAACGAACTGTACAGCTTGATATGCTCAGCTTACAAGGACAACCAAGTAATCATAATATGCTGGGTACCTGGCCATAGAGGCATTAAAGGCAACGTAGCTGCAGACGAAAGTGCCACTTCAGTAGTCTTTGAACATACGAATAGAAACATAGCCATCCCTTCCACTGACCTAAAGCCTTTCTTGCGCCATGAATTACGAAAATATTGGCAAAAGCAGTGGGATAATCAAGTGCAAAATAAGCTACATGAAATCAAGCCAAGAATTGGGAGATGGATATCTCAGAAAACAACAAGACACAAGGAAGTGCTTCTTTGCAGGTTAAGGATAGGACATACCTATGGAACACACTCGTATCTCCTTACAGGAAGTGATCCTCCGACATGTGATAGGTGCGGCGACATACTTACAGTTCTCCATGTCCTTATCCAGTGCCCAGAAATAGAAGCTCAACGTAAAAAGTACTTTTATCCCGCGTATCATGAGTACATCCCCCTTCACCCAGCATTCTTTCTTAGCCATGAGCCGCTTTTTGATTTTAATGCCGTCTTAAAGTTTTTAGCAGATGTAAACACGTTACAAGTCATCTGGCCAGGGTATCTGTAGCGCAGTCTCGACTTGCAGGCTGCAGCTGCAGTGCAAAAACATTTTACAGCACGTGCCTCTCAGTCCTTGATTTCAAGGACCTCGTGAGGCAATAGTGCTATTGCATATACTTTATTATGTCACCGCTTTGTAACGAAACCTTTACGCTCATACCTCACATCATTAGTTTTTGTCATTATTTTAACGCTCATATATTTTACGCAATTTATAGCGATTTGTTTTAGGCCTCTTTACAGCCACCTTTTATGTACCATTTGCATCCTACTGTCCACTCCATCCATAATGCATTCAGAACCCATCACCATGTGTCATGGCGCTCTTTGGCCATAGCTGGCCCTTGCGCCATTAAACACTACACATCATCATTATCACAATACAAATTTCTGTTGACCTCTGCACGTGTCCAGGCCACCGTTAAATCACCATCGACAGAGGAAAGAGGAAAGTTTCATCGAATCTCAGCAACTTAAGGTGTAATGCAAAACCTTGCGGTTATAATAAGACCCCGTAAACATGACCCTGATAATCAGTCCGACTGCAAAGCCTGCCCACTTCACCGAAAAATCTTACTCTTGCTGATGTTTGAGCAACAACAACAAACATCTTTGACCACGGTAGACACCCTACTAATAGAGAGCGCGCACCAGTGCAAGATTACAACGTAGAACATGTACTAGCTGTATCCTAATTATGCCAGCTTTACAATGCTTGAATAAATGTCACTTGTGCATTTGTTAACGTAATTTCTGTGCCTTAGTGCCCATATATCCTCAGCAGCACGCACAAGACGTTTCACATTGCCCACTGCGGCTATACCTCACCAATACAACCTACCCCCTCTTTTATGTTTACAGAAATGCCGCCGCAAATATTGAGCAAGCGTAACGCTAACAATGCGAACCTTCGTGCGAAACGACGCAAATACAACACAGTTTTGCGCAAATGCTGTTTCCGCTGTTGTTTCGCACTGTACGTGCCTAACTTTCATGAATCCTCTGACCTAGTAGCGCATACCCAGTTCCACTAAACTTGCCAGACAGCATCATTTGGATTATACAGACTTCATATTTGTACACTCGACAAAATCTGGCTGTGTATAAAAGCTGCGACACAAATAATAACGACTTTGAAGGCTCTCAGGCTTGAGCACGTGTGAGGTATTTCTTGAAATGCCGCATGGCTCAAGCCATATTCGACTACAAAAGCAAGACACCAGATTCGACAAATCTAATCTTTATTTCAAGAATTACGACAAAAACTTATGCCCGACCTGAAGCAGAAACAGGTCTATGATAGAGTTACAAAAATTACTTGCAAATATTTTTAGAATTGATGCCCCTTGCGTTAAGTGGCCCAATCGAATCACCCCGGCCTAAGGTTTATTCCAGTGGTGTTCGGGGCTCTTCCTCCGCCTTTTCCTCTCCGTGGGCAATGACGTTAGAGGCCACTGTTTCATGCGAGTCCTCGTCGTTGCCAAGACTCCCACCGACCTCTGCCATGTTCAGACCCGGGTCGTCCCCGCTAGTCACGGGCGTGGTCTCGGTGGTTGTGCTTGTAGAAGTAGTGCCCAAACGGACGGTACGAAACCGCACCACAGGTGGCTGGGTCGTTGTGCTGAAGCCCCTAGAAAATGAAGTAGGAGCGAATTAATGTTGCGCTGAAATTTCCCTGCTTACTTATGAAAACCTCTTATCTACTGTGACGTTGCCCTAGAGAGCGGAAAATAAAGAAATAGTGTATAGTTTTACAGGGACGTGGTGCACAGAAATGATTAAGCCGGTTATTGCAGCGAAGCTTCTGTTGCAACTGGAAAGGATCGCAAATGTAAGCGGAATATTGCGTCAAGTTTTACGAAAGACGCTGAATCGCGAGAAAGCTTGCTCGTAGGTCTCCTAACGTCCCGTTTGAAGTTTTCCCAGTGGTGACAGGGTGGTAGAGAGACGCTTCTGTCGAGAAAGTTTGTACAGACAAGTTCCTGAAACAGCCGAAATCCTTAAGAGCAACGTTGCTGAAAGACTTCCGGTGTTATATAAAAAAAGAAAGAAAAACAATGTTGCTTGCCAGTCTCGGCTGTTCTTACTCGACTGTTGCTTGAGTGCTGCGTTTAAAGTCAAAACATCGTCACGAAAGTTAGTTCGTATCCAACAAAGGACGTGTGATCCAAGCAATCTCTCCGATCTCCAGCAATGTGGAGGTTGTGTGCTCCCCCCCCCCCCCCTCCCGCTTCCCTGTCTTGTGACCGAAGGATTCTTACGAGCCCAGACATGCACTTACACGAAGAAGCTAACGTAACAGTGCTCTGAAAGCTGTAGGCAATGTGGCAGGTGATATGGCTAATGCGTCGCCTACGGTACAACCGTAAGGGTGAATTAAATGAGTTGTCGGCAATCTATTTCGGTAATTACTTCCCCGGGTCTAATCCAAGACTTCATAGAAACGCCCCCCCCCCCAAAAAAAAAACAAAAAAACAGGAGAACATTCTGCGTGTCCGAGCGAAACCTTCTACGGATGATGGCGCATACATGCGTTCATGAAGGAGCCTGTAAAATTTGAAAGTGGTAGAACGAATGAGCTAGGGAACCTCAAGATAGTGCCAAACTTTTCCCTCTCTGCGGCACGCATCGGAGCTTTGCGGAAGTCCCAAATACCTGGCGGTAAATGAGCACAAGGGTATTTGTTGTAGCCATAGAGTGCTCCACATATGCATACTTGTGCGATTTATTTGTCATGCAAATTTCTTCGTCTTGTGCCAATGTTTGATTCCTTGTAGCATTGATATCTTTTAACCAATGGCATTGTATTGTAACATGTGCCCCCCCCCCCCCCCCTCACCCTATGCCTCTTCGTACTGGTTGGATTTAATCGTCATGGAAGAATTAGTAGCCCTATCGTCGTTCTTTGCAATGTCTGCCGCACTCTAAACCGAATCGCCGAGCGCAAGACCAGTGCACCCTTTCCTTTATTTTTGAAAATATTGGCATGATGCGTGGCTTACACCAATCAGTCTACATGTGCGCGCCCTATGCTGAGCGCAATCGCTGTTGAACTTATTGCGCATTCTTTCATGACGTATTAGAAAACCATTGTAATTATAAGCCTACACCATGGTATATTTAAACTGCGCTAACCCACACGGACAAGGACGAGGCAGTCAAGACGTGCGCATACTCGCAACTGAACGTTTAATGGGTGAAAATGACATATAAACAGAGAAAAATGAACACATCTGATTGGCGATCCAACCATGGATATGTAGAAGTCACACAGTCGCATCTAAAAACGCCATCTCGCAATCAGCTAGTGACACCGAAGGTTCGCTTACACACCCTCTGCTAGTTTTTATTCTAAATGCCTCAAACAGCTCCCTAGTACTTAAACGCAGTTTCGCAAAAGTCGAATTATTGCTACATTTCCGAGTGTATATTGAAGGAATTTTCGTCCAGTTTTAATAGGAAAGTTACGCGGAGCTAAGAGAGTATTCATGTCACTTTAAAGCTTAATTATGCTGTTATACTGATAGTTCCTAGCAATCAGCAAAATTATGTCTTTTTTAACACATTTAATCTCCCAGAAGTTGGCGTGGTAGATGCTGAATAAAGTGGTGTCTCTGTATCCATGTATATCGAGAGGTGATCCCTAGGTACGCAGAGCTTTATATGCCTCCAGACACTCTTATAATTACGAAGTACTCACGTTGGAGTGCTTGGGCTCTTGGGCGAAGGGGTCTTCTTCGTCACCGGCGTGGTGATAGATACGCACACGCCTCTCACGACGTGTATGCCAGGACCCCTGCACCGGCAGACGCCTTCCACGCAGTGGGACTGTCCCAGGCAAGGAGCGGAGTCGTTGCATGGGGCGCCCACGTGACCTACGACGGGTGCTGGAGGTCTGTGAGGGACTGTAAAGAAAGAAACAGGCGTCACAACTCGCTCGCACTAGTGTAGTAGATCACCATCGACTGATTAAGGCATGCATAATTTCCGAGTTTGCTTCTGCACGCGACAGTCGAAAGGCAACAAGTTGGCCTAGTTGTTTAAGATTCACTCTAAACTACAAATTCTATTAACGTGGCAACCTTTCATTTAAGTGCTATGAACCTGTGAGCTTATATACCAGATTAAAATATTTCTTTATATTTGCATAAAAAGTGAGTTCTGACTTACACCTTTAAAATTTTATTTCTGTCATTTAATGACTATGTTGAATCTCGAAAGCCAAAAGAGGTAGTACTAACAAGTCGCACCCCATCAGATTTACTGTAATAGCTACCTGCTAACCAGTTTCAGCTTCTTTTCCCCAAGAGGTCTGTGTGACGTGACGTCATGAGACAGAATGTGTTTACTTATAAGTGAGACATCGCGATGTTCTGGCATTCGCTCTGGCTCGCTTGGTTCAGCAGGCCAGGCTGACACAACAGGACGCGAGGGGTTGAAACGTTTTTGTGACTGCACTAACTCCGCAGATACCGCAGCATTTCCCGCCAAGTGTGAAACCGGAGTAACACTAGAAGAAACTGCAATGCACCCTTGACAGCATCTGTGGCAGTACCATCATGCCTCCCGGAGAAGGCGCCTCGGAACGGTGATTTAGGTGGGTAGAGTGACGTGAACAACCTCGGTGTAATTGTGCGTGGTCGCACAGCCTGTCGAATTTTACGTGATTGTTTGTTACGAGCCCTGTTTTCTGGCCTTACTTCTTTAATAATAATGACTAGGATTCTTAGCCTCGGCATGTTTCCGTATCACTTGCGTGGTTTAGTGCAATTCAATACTTCAAGGCGGCCTCAGTCTGCTGGATGGGAAGGTTTGGCGAAGTGTGTTTTCGTACGGTAACAACAGGGCTTGGGTAATGTTCTATTTATTCGCCGTCCTGTCGTTACCGCATTACTAGTTACTAGAGAGATTGACAGATGACTAAGCAGGAACTGAGGAACCAGTGTCCCCTTGATACTTTTTTATTGATTTAATTCATCCTTCGGACACGAGCTTCATGCAGAGAGGGCGAAAATAAACAAAAGGAAAGAATTAACAAGACATGTGAATCCAAAAAGTACACAAGTGCGAATGCGATTGCCACAAAGTCAAGGAACTTTACTAATCAATGGTGCGCGGAAAAGGTGAATATTTAAACATGTTACTTCGGGCAAAATATGCAGTGAAAGCATTTTGATACTTGTGGTGAGTTGGTTTCATAATTAGAAGAATTTTGCGCTCAGTGGAGGGGTCCCATGGCAATACAGACGTACTCGGCCTTGGGTCAAATTAAGCAGTAATAAGCTAGCAGCTTAACAAATGGAGGAGGTGTTTGAAGTTTTTATTTTAGGAAACGCAATTCACAAACCGCGAAGGCACATAAATTATTAACATGAAAGTTCCAGGATAGATTGCTATACAGGGTGATACCTAAATATTTGTAGCTTATTTCAGTGGGGAAGAGCCTAACATGTAAGTATAAGGGATATGTTGTTTTCTTACGAGGTTTTCTTACGAGGCCACCCCCCATTGTTCGCACCAAGACAGAATGTCATTCAGGCTGTCATTCAGTGTAATTTTGGTCGATAGTACAAATGATTTCATTAAAGAAAGCGCAATCGTCCGCACACAGTCGTATTTCACGATTTAGCTTGACAACATCAAAAACGTCTTTACCATACAGCAGGAACCATAAAGGCCCAATACAATGGATAACCTTATCCCACAGGCTAAACTGTAGTGTACATTACACGTGCGTAAGATGTGAGCAAGGGTAGCGATGAGGGCTTGTTGGTGATTCATCAGGAAACCTTTTGACGCAGCGCGAAACGTAACATGGACACAAGAAGGCACAAGTATAAAGACAGCGCACAGCGCTGTGTCTTGTCTTGTGCCTTCTTGTGTCCATGCTACGTTTCGCTCTGCATCAAAATTGGCTTCCCCGTAAGATGTGGGTTTTATTCCCTCCGGCGCCAAGTAATCTTTGCGTGTAGTTTCATTTCTGTATTTGTCCTATAATAGCTTGATTAGAAATAAACATAACCTTTGCGTTCCCCTGTGATAGCTTCATTTTCTATATCATCGTGATGACTATATAGGGAGCAAGCTCTTCCCCTGCAATTGAAAGACAACTTATATTTGATTACATATGTGCTAAACTTCTATGCGTCATCATCTCTCATAGCAAGTCTTTTCGCGAGAAGTATCGTGACTTGCCTTCGTCCGATTGAAGACCATGCATCGACGTTTGACACTGTCCTTCTGCTTGATTTGACGTATGTATTTAGGCAGTGCTCGGGAATGGTATAGTCAATAAACATCATTCGAGTACAAACTTCAGTAAATCTTCGCTACACATAGATTCAAACGGGTGTGTTAGATCTTCAAGTTCTTAGACTAAGTGTTTACTGACTCACGGGGTCAATTGTATTAAGACAGTTGAAAAGCAAATGCTGCAGTTCCTATTGATACAAGCTTTCAAAACTGGACTTGACTTACGGGTGGTCTTCGGCGTGCGCTTGCCAGCCTGGGTTTCAGCGTCTGTTTCGGCGTCTGCAAGTAAAGTTCGGACGTAATTGCTGGAGACAGACTAAAAGTAAGTGCTGCTGTTAATCGGACTGATAGATTGTTCTTGAGAATGTCGACGAGCGTTATTCTGTCCAGTGCATAATGCAGTCGAAAGCCACATACGCTTTCGTAAAGTGAAATGCCTTGGGAAAGCAAGGGGAGGCGCGTTATTCATACGAAGAAAGAGCTCAGTTCTTCGGGAGCACCGCGCATCTCGGAGGTGACGCTATTCTGAATGACAAGGATTCACCGTAGCACCGGAGATCTTGGAGGTTGTGCATATTTTATGTGCTATCGCAATACAACATTTAGAGGCCCTCACACAGAAGTTACCAATCTACCACAAAAGAAGTGATCATGATTGCTTAGCTATAGCATTCTATCTTCGTAATAAATTAAAATGTGCTACATTGTCTTCCTTATCACTTGCCGTTCATCGATAAAAATGTTTCAACAATACTGTTAGGACTGTCGTCAAAATTTCTCAATAAGTGTGGCGTGGTCTTTATACTAAAAGAACTCGGTCATGGTAAAGCAATAAAAGCTGTTATGGCGTGTTCTGTATATGCACAGCTGAAATTTCTGAAAAGCGTTCGCTTTGTTCGCTCAACAGGAATGCACAATAAGCCGCCTAGAAATAATGACAGTGTCGTGTGCAAGCTCTTCCCCTACAATGGAAAGACCGTAGCAATTATTACATGTAAAGGTGCTTAGATTCGAAAGAATACCTCTTAATAATGAACACGAGACCCCTAAAAAGCAACACTATTCTGTTTAGTGCCACGTGATCAGTAAAAGTGATAATCAGTTTCACAAAGCTGTCTTCCACTTTCAAGCAGAGGTCGATTTTTTCAATCTAGAGGGTTGGCCTTTGGACTTAACAATCTGATTTCTCACTCAGAAAGAAGACTTCAAAACACACTCCCCATAGCACATGAGCATACTTACAGAAGTGAAGTGACGCTGGAGCTGTGTGATGGAAAGGATTAGAACGAGAGGGGAGCAAGACATACACAATTAGTGACAAGACGCAAAATTTAAAATCAACAAATTGCACTTTTTTTAAAGCTTTCGTTCATATTCCGCATTCATACTCCTGCACAGTGTGTCAGACAGTATATTTCACGAGACCATTGTTTGCTTTTACATCGCTGGTACCAGCATTGCCATGCATCGGTTATTCCTATAAAACGATAGTTAGGAACAGGATTAGCAATTTTAATCATTTGAAGTGGCAGCCATTTGAGCACCCATGACTCCTGCTGGCACTCAGTGTCATAACGACAGCATCGCAGTGGCGATGGCCAATAGCACTAGGCACTTTTGTAAGAAAGGTTTTATACATTGATATATTCTCCCACGCTAGTTTTGGTATCCCTGAAACATTTAGAGCGCAAGCTGTTATGGGTTCATTCCAATACCCATCTGGGTTGGCGACGTTGTCAGCTGCCGCCGGTGTCCGTCGCAACTATCGCCAGGAATAAGAAAAAAAAAAAGAAACGTGGGCAGCTTGCACTAGTGGTACAAGGCAACGTTGGGTACAAGGCTGGAGTAAACAACGGAGCTGGTGATCGACCTAGCTTTTTCCAGGTTTTACTAGGCTTGGCTAAGTTTTGCTAGGAAATGCGGAGTGGTGCTAGGCACGGTATTCCGAATCGGCTCGCCGCCGACGCGCAGATTCTCGCTTGGCCGCGCGACGCGCTTCAAGGTGAGCGGCTTCTTCTTCAGGTGTCCGGATCTTCCTTGGTCTAGTTCCCCGCCGGTATTGTAGCCCGGCAGTGTGAGCGGGAGTCAGTTACTATAGCACTGCGCCACGCAAGCGCTTGCTAGCTGGTGCGGAAACATGCCCTGTGCAGGCGTCCTAGCGCGCGAGGATTCACGCGATGGGAGATGCGCCTCGCGTAGCGTTCATACGCGCACAGTTTGCGTTGCGCTTTCGTATTATTGCACTAGGTGGCAAGCTATGTAGCATGTGGATTGGTAGCGGTTCAAGGTAGATAAAAAAAGCTTGGAGGAAGAAAAAGGAGATTGAGAAGTTCCATACAAAAATGCTACAATGAAAAACATGCATGAATAAATCAAGCAGGCTATGTGAATATTTGTCAACGAACCGTTTCAAAGGGGATGCCAATCGATCATCATCATCTGCAGCAGCAATAGCACCAGCAGCATGGTATTGTGCCACTTGTCACGCGGTGCGAGTTGCGCGGAGCGTAGCGTCGATACGTGCAAACTTTGCATTGCAGTTGCGTTGTATTCTACCAGATGGCACGACATGTAGCAGTTCCATCGCATCGTGTCACGTGTCAAAGAATGTTACATGTGCGCCGCGTATTCTCGATACCTGCGTTTACTCTTCGGTAGACGCTATGGCGCCTACGCGCAAGGTGCGAACCGCTGCTGAAGAAGCGAATCGTATACAGCTACGTGCGCGGCTGCAACGAGGCAACGTCGGGCTCAGCAGACCGCTGTGCAGAGCGCAGCACAAGCCGCAGCTCGCCGAAGACGGAGGGCGGACAGTTCAGTTCATTCTGGTGAAAACGACGCAAAGAGACTTCGCCGCGAAGACCCGCTAGTGCGTTCTGCCGAAAATGGAGCTCCCATAGAGCCACTCCTCCAGCTTACGCGGCGACTGTGCCGCGTCTGCCGCGCAGGCCTGTGAGTTTTTTCTTTAAGCAAGAACACTGCTCACGTGGCCGGCACCCTGCAGACAGAGACGATCGATGCCGTAATATACTGAACTATAGAGGCCGGCACATTGGTTATGAAAGCCTCACGCATTCAGGTTCATAAGCCGACCCAGTGTTTTTTTTTTTTTTTGTCTCACACCATGCACATGATCTACTCGTCTCTGCACAAAACCAAGTGTCATGGTATATGAAGCTCCCCAAGTATGGTTGATCATATCACATAAAAAGTGTCACACTAAAGGCCGGGCAGTAACCAACTATGTCCCAGTTTGATGACAATAAGTAAGCCTAACTAGCACGTGTACATCACGCAAGAACCGTTCGTTAGCTCATTGGGCTATGAAAATGATGAACGAGCACTTTCGATGCTTACAAGTGGTCAAAAGGATGAACCAGAGGAGGACGAGGAAGACCAGGAGGACGAGGATGCAGGCGCAGAATGGAAGCAGTGATGTGCGTCCTCCTGTACTGTAAGAAAAACATTTTATTTTGCCGTGACACTTGCCACAGGTGTTCTGCTTTGGCTTCACAAAATACCTATTCATTATGAGCGAGTGAATTCTGTCCCGTACAAGAATCCTTGCGGGCTTGTTTAAGTTTCTGTGTAGTTTCTGTTGTCTCCATTAAGTACTCTTCGGAATACTGATCGATCATAAGCTTTGAAATTTTTTAGCAATTGGATGTCCTGGTGCGAAATGCCTCGTAGCAAGCGTGCTGTTGTAGGTAATACAAGTACACTTTAGGCACTTTACAACTGTCGTCATTAGGCCCTTTTATAGTCACATGACCTACACAGTTAATGTACCGTTGTACACTCGTTAACATGGCCCTGGTGCTCATTTGCCAAATCTGGCCATTCCATAAAAAAAGACACTAAACAATCAATCACTCAGAAATTCTCGAGGTTGAGAGTGCTTCAGGAATGAGAATGTTATCTCCGAGCTACATTCAAATGAATGCACAATTCGTCTTTCACGGTTATGCCTCCAGCTTGCGTATTTTATCAAAGCTCATTGTCAGTGGCGTAGCCAGAAATTTCGTTCGGGGGGGGCTCAGGTTGCGGCGCGGCCTCCTCCTTAGAGAATTTGTCGAGGAATCAAATGCATATACAATAGCTGCATTGCCAATGCCATTGTATATTAGATGCTGCAAACGAATTATTGAATGCTATGCACTGTCAAGTAAAATATGTATTTTAGGGGCGAAGCTCCTTAAGGTGTGGGTCTGTCCCTCCTCTGTAGTATGTAGTAGTAGTAGTCGTCGTCGTCGTAGTAGGTAGCCACGTCTACTTTTATGAAGAAAAAAAATTCCGGAAGTTGTGTTCGCAGCGCGGAATCGAACCAGGGACCCCTCGCTTCCGAACGCGCGGCGCTAACCACTACGCCACGAAGCGCACATGGACACACGCACCACGATGACAATAAATACCCAACATTAACGAAAGACTGCGCGTTTATAACGCGTTTGTGCTAGCGCGTTACGGCCCGTGTAAGAAGCTGGTGTAAGACGCTGTGGCCTCTCCGCCTTACCCCCATATTCATAAACGCTCCTCGACTTCAACTTGACTTGCCACCGCCTTGGGCAGCGCGTTCGAAACGCGTTGAAGGCGGTGGCAAGTCAAGTTCAAGTCGAGGAGCGTTTATGAATACGGGGGTTATACTCTCTCAGCAGTCATGTGATGGCGTCGGCAAACGCGGTGCACGTTCCGGCATGTGTAAACGGCTGCGTAAGACGCTGTGGCCTCTCCCCCTTACTAGAGAGTACTGCACGTTTCTAACGCATTTGTGCTAGCGTCCACTTAAGCGGGAGATGGTGCAATTATAATGAAGGGCGCTGTTATAAAATAGGAATGACGTCACATATGGCGCGTGTCATTGGTGGAAGTCAATCGTTCGATTTAGTGCGGCGAGACTGGGCGAATTACACGGAAGATTCTCGGTTTACCGATGATTCCCTCCGGAGCTTCGCCCACTCATCATCATTCACCCCGTGGATATGCGGTGTTTTTTGCTTCAGTGACAAACAAAGCCCCCTGTTTGAGCAGGTCAGCAGAGAGAGGCCTGGCCTCGCGCGAGCGTTGCATGCTGCCGCCTCGCGCGTACATTAAAGGGGGGGGGGGGTTCATAAAAGGATATATTCGTATGTCCCAAAAATTGTGGCAGAAGTAACTGATATAAATGTGTCCGCGTTTTCTTTTGTCTATTTAATAAGTAAAGAAAATATCACACGAACTTTAGAACTATATCAGTTCGAAACGAGCAAAGCAGTGTGTGCAGCTGATATGAAAAACGTAAAGGCCAAGAAATGAATAAGTTGAGGAGAAATATTTTGATGAATCTTTTTCATTCAAGAACCTTGTTTACATTTTTGTACATATGCAACGGCCAGGAAGAACCTCAATGACGCTGTCCTTCGGTGCAATAGATTGCGCAGGAGCAGCTGTAACCGGTCGCGTATTACAATTACACCGAGATTATACTCGCAAAAGTGAGTACAAATAAAATGTAGGAGTTCTGAAGAATATACATTAGAAATGCGAAGATAGAATGGAAAAAATAAATGCGAAGATACAACTCGCTAAGGGGCAAAAAAGAGTCGCTGGAAACAAAGTTCACTGCTTGTATACACAAAACCTCGCAACAAGATATTTAAAGACACGTATAAGTCTGCAATAAATCTACGTATTCAGGCAAACGTCACTGCATATAATGCGTCAAACAAGACAAATAAACATGTTGCGCAGTCACAGATAGCAAACTTTGCGCACAGAAAGACAGATGATCCAGGCAAGAACAAAACTATGATCGCAGAAATCGTGATATGTACTCGGGCCATGCGGCGGTCGCGACAGCGCCATATGGGTAGAGTAATAGAGGAATATTACAGAAATCCGTTCGAAAATGTTAAATTTAACTGCCTGCACCGCGCCAACAATTATTCTGCACCCAAAACTAAAGGAGGGTGTTGCTTCGTTTCAAAAAAGAAATAAAAGCAGGTAGCTAAAAAGGAAAGAAAAGGACAAACAAAAGCCACGGATGATGCGGCAAGTTGAACTATCCAATATCCGAGTGTGTTTTTGGCAAACGCCGCGTGGGCCGGGGTTTCAATGAGCAAGGTCAGTCAAAATTGGTTATTGATGTCCTCGTAATTTTTGTATTCGCTTGATAATTTTGATCATGATGCTAACTGCGAGAATAAACGGCGAAAATTTCTGCAGTTTTAAAAGCTAATGAACAGTCATACGTTTTCATAATTAAAAGCTTATGGACCTGAAGGAACATAGCTTTTTACTTGCATTGATTTTTGCTGCTTCGCTATCTACAGGACAAACTTCTCTCGGCGGGGAAGTTGAGTGAAGCGGTCAATGACTTCGGACACGTTGATGCCGACATTTCTGTGGGTGTATAGAAGCGCCAGCCTAATCATGGGTTCCACAGACATTATAGAGCTCAAGTAGTTTTTTAGTAAACCCTTGTTAAAAAATATTCTCTCTGCGCTGGCAGTGGTCACTGGAAGGGTGACTAGAATCTGCAGTATTATTTACACATTTACATAGAACCTGCAGTGTCAATGAGAGCTGGGCATTTATTCCGGTGTTAAAACCTAAAACACTCCCTCGATGTCGTTGGCATCCTTGTTTACGTACCTTGCACAAGCAGTAGGCTGTTCGATTCCAGCCATGTCCGTCGTTTCGTCAGGAAGTATGGAGAAGCAGCCTGCTTTTGCATCTATAGGCTTTCTTTGATAATTTCACCTCAAATTTCTATAATTAGGTTTTGCGGATCTGGGCTTAAATACCAGGCATTACTGGGGCAACTTTCCAAATGGTTCTTCAGATATGTATCTCCACAATCAGCTCGCATGCGAAGAAGCGCTTTGGAAATACCTGTATTTTCAGGGGGGGGGGGGGGGCTATGCTTAAATCCATAGGGCCACTGCTCCTGTGGCCACGGAGAGCCAGACCTTGTAGCACGCAAAAAAAATTCTCAATAGTAGGCCGTTTACTTTCTTCTGTTTTCCCATATTTTACTTTGCTTGCCCTGGTCCAGCTGATCGTTCATATTGGGCACGCTTCCTGAAAATCTTTGGAGAAAATTATCAGCTGCTAGCTGACAGTCACGGTGATATTTAGTATTTTCTTGTGTGTAGAAGATTGCGAGCGCGTGCTTCCATTTCTGGAACGGCTTGAACACGAGGGCTCCAGTGCGCGCATGTTGGCCCAAGTTTATAAGAACATTAACCCCATAAAGTTCCAGAATGGAAAATCTTTTAAAGCACGCCTTTGGTAATGTCAGTGCACCTTTCGCATCAAAAGTTTATGAGAACTTACACCCATAAAGTTTCGTAATTTAAATCCCTGCGCTCCGTAGATTCTGCGGCCGCTGAGAGAGGCCGCAACGCGCCCGCTCACTATCGAAAAACCCTTGAACGTTTGTGCTCGGTTGGGGCTCCATGCGTTACGTGACTCCAGGTGCAAGGGCATTGCCACGAAATCCAGCCCGGGTTAGCAATGTTCGTGCCGAAATGTCTTTTAGAGCATGAAAAAGACATTGTAGACAAAATCCAGAATGATTACCGGCGTCAGTGGTAGTTTTGGTCGGCGGTGCATGCCAGCACGAAAAAATTTCGGGGGGGGCTGAAGCCCCATCAGCCCCCCCCCTGGCTACGCGCCTGCTCATTGTGTATTATTTGTGTGCGTAGAATCGTTCATTATTAACAGCAAAGCTGTTTAGGCTGGAGGTATTCCGCTGGTGAACGCAGGAAACTCCTCCGCCTGTCTATGACGTCACGGGCGTCGCCTAGCAACGGAGCGCCACCTCCTCGCCCCAGCTGCGCAGCCACCGCCCCGCCCCACCGCAGCTCTCGCCACAGCGCCGCCTAGCGACTCCTTGCCTAAGCTCCGCAGCAGCGCACTGTAGGAACGCCGCTCGTTCCTCCGTCGTAGCTCTCGTCGTATACGGAGAAGCGACGCAATGGCGTCAGTCCAGCGTATATAGCTTCGCGTCGCCGAGGCGCGGAGACACACTTTGCCTCGTGAGCGCCGAGCACGTGGGTCGTCCGAAGAACATCGTCACGCCCGAAGGAGAGGAGGAGCGGCACGAAAAAGCGCCGCGCTGCCACTCGAGAGCGACTCCGAAGGCTTCGCAATGAGTCAGAGTTTCCCCAGCGCCTCCACCTAAAGCCTAGAAAAGCCAAGCTAATAGAAAGGCCACGTTAAAGCTAAGAGAGAACCAAGTTAAAGCTAATGAAAAGCCAAGTTAAAGCTAGGGAAGGCCCATCGGCTGCGTGGTTTGCTCAGACTTCGCACCACTAGTGTGAAGCTGCCCCCCCCCCCCCCTTTTTTTTTTCGCCCGTAGGCGGTACCTGTTATGCTTTCGTATAGCTGCGTTGCGGACTCGAGTGAACTGAAGGCAAGTGGTTCTCGGTTCAATATCCGAGTTAGGTCAAATGTTTCTTAAAATGGTCTAACTTTCTTTCAGAGCTGGCTGTTTTCCCTGAAACTTCACGTCAACGCTATATTTAAAGATTCTTCCTTCGCAGTGTCGATTTCCGCAAAAGTCGTTTGGAGAAAAAGCATGAAGCACGTGTGAAGAACAAATAAGGATCGAAGCACTGGCATGAAGACGTATCAAATACTAGTTCTAAAGAACGCATGAGTGCGTTCGTCACGTGGATAGAGAAGGAGAAATAAATTACCACGTAAATCACCACACCAGGCACCCGCTACTTTCAGTGCATGTTCATTAAAAATAGGAAGCTTCGCTGATGGACGCCACTAAGGCCAACTCATACAGTAAAGTCAGCGAGGTTGTTTATTAAAGGAGGTTTGAGAAGCTTCTGCAATTCCAGGGCTTACTTTGCCAGTGCCAGGCGCTGCGATTTCTTTGCTACACCGTAGACTTTCAAAGTGCTCCACTATATCTCAGCTTGTGGGATCCACTATATCTCAGCTAGTGGGATCCCCACTACAAAAAAGATAAGCAAAGGCTTGAGATGGTACAGAGGCGAGCAGTACGCTTCATATTTAACAAATATAAGAGAACAGATTCACCATCATCTTTAATGCTGGCAAATAAGATTCCAACCTTAGAGCAGCGCAGGAAAATATCAAGACTTAAATTTTTATTCTTGCTTTATCACAACAGACTTAATGTGAATGCGCGTGCATTTATTCAGCCATTTTTGTCACGTACATCGAGAAATCGACATTCACATAATCTACTTTCTTATCAAACGCGCACTAATCTTTTTAAGTACTCTTTTTTCCCACGAACCATTTCTGATTGGAATTCGCTGCCTGAAAATATTGTTTCTTTAGAATCTGCAAGTGCATTTGAAAGTGCGCTACTTACTGATTTAGAAATGCAGTAACCACTGAATGTTCATGTGACTTTTTTTTTCGCTTTCACTTTTGCATTTCGTCGTTTTTTCACTACGTGCTTTTTTGATGCAGTGTTACTTCATAATTTGCAAATACTGTATTTACGCACCCGACGTATTCCGGGAAGAGTTCTTTTTTTGTTTACTTTTATACTTCTTATAGTATGCGTCACTTACTATGAACTGTGTTATTTTGTTATCTTGACAGACTGCGCTGTTCTACTTCTAGATATGCGTAAGATTGCTTTGTTTCCCTTTTCTGTGAGCTTGAGTGCCTTACGGCTCCATTTGTGCTTGTAAATTTGAAACTGTATATTTTCCCACCTGCATGGTCCTTCGTGACCGCAGTATACTGTCACGTAGTAGTGACGCTGAAGAAAACAGTCGTAAAACAGTGTACGACGAGACTGGTTGTTTATTGGGCGAACCTGTGCCCACAAAATCAATGTACACTCAAAGCACAACGATAGCGGCGAACACAGTCGGCGATCGTCGAAAATCTGATCAGCGGCGAAACGCGTCGGCTTTTATACCTGAGTCATCGAAGGTTCTAGATTAATCCCTGATGCCCGCGTGTCTTCCAGAAAGTTCTAGACAATTCGCGTCAGTCATGCAATCAGATAACAGAAGCGTCGGTGAAAACAGGCAATGGAAAGAAGCATCGATAACGTTCTAGAAACTTCCGATACAGGCGCGTCCTGCGCCGAGCGATAACATTTAACATTTGTTAGCCGGTGGAAAGCGGCCACCGGTGAAAGATAAACATGTATACGTGTCAATACCCTCCCCTTAAAAAGCATCGTCCCGATGCTACAAACAAATGTGAAAGCGTAAACAAAACCACGCGTAATAAAGAAAAAAAATAAAGTAACAAAGTACCTAAGTTCGTCAGCGGGCGTAGAAAGGCTTAAGACGCACCACATGGATGACTTCGGGTCGTGCGCGGCGCCGCTGTGATTGCGAAATGCCGTCTGGCACGACCTCATAGTCCAGTGCGCCAATGCGTCGGATGATCTTATATGGTCCGAAATAGCGACGTAAGAGTTTCTCGCTAAGTCCTCGTCGGCGTATCGGAGTCCAGACCCAAACACGGTCTCCGGGCTGGTACTCGACGTAGCGTCGTCGAAGATTGTAGTGTCGGCTGTCGGTTCTCTGCTGGTTCTTGATGCGCAGGCGGGAAAGCTGTCGACCTTCTTCGGCACGCTGCAAATAGGTGGCAACGTCGAGATTTTCTTCGTCAGCGACGTCCGGTAGCATGGCGTCAAGCGTCGTTGCCGGGTTCCTTCCGTAGACCAGGTTGAACGGCGCCATGTGCGTCGTTTCTTGCACGGCCGTGTTGTATGCGAAGGTCACGTACGGAAGGATGGCATCCCACGTCTTGTGTTCGACGTCGACGTACATTGCCAGCATGTCGGCGATGGTCTTATTTAGGCGCTCGGCGAGGCCATTCGTCTGCGGGTGGTAGGCGGTGGTGCGGCGATGGCTTGTCTGGTTGTATCGCAGGATGGCTTGAGTTAGTTCAGCCGTGAAGGCCGTACCTCTGTCGGTGATGAGGACTTCCGGGGCACCGTGACGCAGGAGGATGTTCTCAACGAAGAATCGGGCTACCTCGTCGGCACTGCCTTTGGGCAAGGCTTTTGTTTCGGCGTAGCGGGTGAGGTAGTCCGTAGCTACGATGATCCATTTATTCCCGGACGTCGACGTCGGAAAAGGCCCCAGTAAGTCCATCCCGATCTGCTGGAACGGTCGGCGAGGTGGCTCGATCGGCTGTAGAAGCCCGGCTGGCCTTGTCGGCGGTGTTTTGCGTCGCTGACAGTCTCGGCATGTCCTTACGTAATGGGCGACGTCAGCAGAGAGGCGAGGCCAGTAGTATTTTCTTGTATCCTCGCGAGAGTGCGGGAAAAACCGAGATGTCCAGCCGTTGGGTCGTCATGGAGAGCTTGCAGAACCTCTGGACGCAATGCTGAGGGTACCACGAGGAGGTAGTTGGCTCGGAGAGGCGAGAAGTTCTTCTTTAGGAGAATTTCGTTTTGCAAGAAGAACGACGCCAATCCTCGCCTGAACGCCTTCGGCAAAATGACGGTCTTGCCTTCCAGGTAGTCTACAAGGCTCCTTAGTTCCGGGTCGGCTCGCTGTTGTTCGGCGAATTCGTCGGCACTGATGGGTCCCAAGAAAGTGTCGTCATCCTGGTCGTCTTGTGGCGGCGGTTCGACGGGGGCGCGAGACAAACAATCTGCGTCAGCGTGCTTTCGCCCGGATTTGTAAACGACGGTGATGTCGAATGCTTGAAGTCTCAGGCTCCATCGTGCGAGGCGACCTGAAGGATCCTTCAAGTTAGCTAGCCAACACAAGGCGTGGTGGTCGCTTACAACTTTAAAGGGCCTGCCATAGAGGTAGGGGCGAAACTTTGATGTAGCCCAGATGATGGCGAGGCACTCCTTTTCTGTTGTGGAATAATTTGCTTCCGTCTTCGATAGCGACCGGCTAGCGTAACTTACAACCCTTTCTAGTCCGTCAGTCCTCTGCACAAGCACGGCGCCGAGTCCTACGCTGCTTGCGTCGGTGTGGACTTCGGTATCGGCATTTTCGTCGAAATGCGCAAGTATTGGCGGCGATTGCAGGCGTCGCTTCAGTTCCTCAAATGCTTTGACTTGCGGCGTCTCCCACTTGAACTCGACGTCGGCCTTCGTGAGATACGTCAGTGGCTCAGCGATCCGTGAAAAATTCCTGACGAAGCGCCTGTAATAGGCGCACAGTCCAAGAAATCTACGCACTGCCTTCTTGTCAGCGGGCGGAGGAAAGTTGGAGATGGCCGCAGTTTTCTGAGGGTCGGGGCGCACTCCAGACTTGTTGATGACGTGGCCCAAAAACAAGAGCTCCTCATATGCGAAGCGGCACTTTTCTGGCTTCAACGTGAGTCCGGAGGTCTTGATTGCTTGAAGAACTGTTTCAAGGCGCCGGAGGTGTTCCTCGAAGCTTGAGGTAAACACAACGACGTCGTCCAAATAGACGAGGCAAGTCTGCCACTTCAAGCCTGCCAGTACTGTATCCATGACACGTTGGAAAGTGGCAGGCGCCGAGCAAAGACCAAACGGCATGACCTTGAACTCGAACAGTCCGTCTGGTGTTATAAACGCAGTCTTCTCCCGGTCCCTCTCTGTCCGACTTCGATTTGCCAGTAGCCGGTTTTGAGGTCCATCGACGAAAAATACTTTGCGTTGTAGAGTCGATCCAAGGCGTCGTCAATCCGTGGGAGGGGGTATACGTCCTTCTTCGTGATTTTGTTGAGGCGACGATAATCGACGCAGAAACGTAGGGTTCCATCCTTCTTCTTCACTAACACCACGGGGGACGCCCACGGACTCTTGGACGGCTGGATGATGTCGTCAGCGTAGCATTTCGTCGACTTGTTGCCTTATGGCCTCGCGTTCGCGCGCCGAAACTCGGTACGGGCTCTGACGGAGTGGCCGGACATTTTCGTCGGTTATGATGCGGTGCTTGGCGACAGGGGTTTGTCGAACTTTTGACGACGACGAGAAGCAGTCCTCGTATTGCAGGAGCAGAGCCTTTAGTTGTTCTTTCTTGTGCCTGGGAAGGTTCTGATTGACGTCGAAAGTTGGTTCAGGTACTATAGTCGTCGCTGCAGGTGCACTGGAATCCGTGAAGGCGAACGCACTGCTGGCTTGTACTATTTCGTCGATGTAGGCGACCGTGGTGCCTTTGTTAATGTGCTTGTATTCGGGGCTGAAGTTCGTGAGCATCACCCTTGCTTTCCCTGCACGTAGCTCAGCTATGCCTCTAGCGACGCAAATTTCACGGTCGAGCAGTAAGTGATGATCGCCCTCGATGACGCCCTCCATGTCTGCAGGCACTTCGGTACCGACGGAAATCATTACGCTGGAGCGAGGCGGAACGGTGACTTGTTCTTCAAGCACATTCAAGGCATGGTAACTTATGCTTGTATCCGGTGGTATCGCGTTGTGCGTTGAAAGCGTTATCGACTTGGACCTTAAGTCGATGACTGCACCGTGTTGATTTAGAAAGTCCATGCCTAGGATGACATCCCTGGAGCAGTGCTGCAGGATTACGAAGCTCGCCGGGTAAGTGCGGTTGTTTACCGTGACTCGCGCTGTGCAGAATTCCAGTCGGCGTTATTAGGTGGCCTCCCGCTGTCCGGATATCGGGTCCTTGCCAGGCTGTTTTCACCTTCTTCAACTTGGCGGCGAACGGGCCACTGAAGACGGAATAGTCGGCTCCAGTGTCGACGAGAGCGGTGACGTTATGGCCATCGATGAGCACGTCTAGATCGGTAGACCGGCGTCTGGCGTTGCGGTTAATTCGTGGCGTCGGATCACGGCTGCGTCGGCTTGCTCTGCTGCTGCTACGTCGCGTCGGAAGGTCTTCTTTCGGCGGCGAAGTGCTGTCAAGGCTGTTGCTAGGCGGCGTGCTGATATCTCGTCGTGATGAATCGCGAATCGTCGTCGTCGGCGGCGTCGGAGGATCTTCGGCATTGCGTCGTACAGCAACCGCACCTCCATCGGTTGCTGCCTTTAGTTTCCCGGGTAAGGGCTGGGAGATCGGCCCCGGGTGGGACCGTTGTACTGACGGCGATGCGGCGAGATGTAGCGGCCTGGTGACGGCGAGCGTGAGGATCGTCGTGGTTGCCACTGGGCTCCGGCGAGGTAGTCGGCGATGTCGCGCGGTCGTTCACCTCGATCGGGACGCGGCGCGTTGACGGGGAACCCTCGTAGGCCCATCTCGCGGTATGGGCATCGGCGGTAGACATGGCCGGCTTCCCCGCAGTGATAGCAGAGCGGGCGGTGGTCGGGGGCGCGCCAAATGTCCGTCTTCCTCTGGTAGCTGCGCTGGGCGACGGGCGGGCGTGCTGGCGGCGGCGGCGGTGGACGACGGAACTGCGGCGTTACGGGGCCCTGGCGCGAGCGCGGAGGGGGGCCTTGACGACGGGCGACGGCGGCGTAGGTCAGCGCTTCCGGCTGGGGTTGCGGCGATTGTGGCTGCACATCGGGAACTCCAAGTGAGCGCTGAACTTCGTCTTTGACGACGTCGGCGATAGATGCCACGTGAGGCTGCGACCTGGGAAAGAGCTTATGCAGCTCCTCGCGAACGACCGCTCTGATGGTCTCGCGCAGGTCGTCGGCGCCTAGCGCTTGAGCGTCGGCGTAGTTGGTCAGGGCACGGCGGTTGTATTGCCTGACGCGCATTTCAAGCGTCTTCTCGATCGTTGTAGCCTCGGAAAAGAAATTCGGCGACAGTCTTGGGCGGGTTGCGCATCAATCCGGCGAATAGTTGGTCTTTGACACCCCGCATCAAGAACCGAACTTTCTTTTCTTCAGACATGTCGGGGTCGGCGTGGCGGAAGAGGCGAGTCATCTCCTCCGTGAAGATCGCGATGTTCTCGTTCGGCAATTGCACTCTGGTTTCTAAGAGAACCTCTGCCCTCTCCTTTCGTACGACACTCGTGAAGGTCCTCACGAAGTTTTCACGAAAAAGGTCCCACGTAACCAGGGTGGTCTCTCTGTTCTCAAACCAGGTCCGAGCAGCGTCATCCAACGAAAAATAGACATGGCGCAGCTTGTCGTCGTCGCTCCATTTGTTGAACGTCGCGGTCCGCTCGTATGTCTCCAGCCAGGTTTCAGGGTCTTCAGCCGATGATCCACGGAAGGTCGGTGGCTCCCGAGGTTGTTGCAGCAGGATGGGGGACGCTGGGGCTGCCATTGAGGTCGTTGACTTGGCCTTGATCGCTGTGGTCTTCTCGGGAAGAAGTCCGTACTCCGGCAGAAGTCCTTGCTGCCTACGGCTAGCTCGCTGGTCCTTGGTGACGTTGGCGTTGTCCTCCGGTTTCGGGCTTGGATCGCGGCTTTGCGGGGGCGTTCGCTGCATGAACGCACTAGCACCTCCACCAGATGTCACGTAGTAGTGACGCTGAAGAAAAACAGTCGTAAAACTGTGTACGACGAAACTGGTTGTTTATTGGGCGAACCTGTGCCCACAAAAGCAAGGTACACTCAAAGTACAACGATAGCGGCGAACACAGTCGGCGATCGTCGAAAATCTGATCAGCGGCGAAACGCGTCGGCTTTATACCTGAGTCATCGAAGGTTCTAGATTAATCCCTGATGCCCGCGTGTCTTCCAGAAAGTTTCTAGACAATTCGCGTCAGTCATGCAATCAGATAACATAAGCGTCGGTGAAAACAGGCAATGGAAAGAAGCATCGATAACGTTCTAGAAACTTCCGATACAGGCGCGTCCTGCGCCGAGCGATAACGTTTAACATTTGTTAGCCGGTGGAAAGCGGCCACCGGTGAAAGATAAACATGTATACGTGTCAA
>NC_051163.1:45518320-45643506 GCF_013339745.2 Dermacentor silvarum
CCCTTTCACTCGCACATAGCGCTCGGCGCGCGGCGACGATTTCATCTCCATTGACGTCATACGGAACCTCACGGCGACGGCGACGGCGACGACGACGGCAGAAATCTGCTTTTGAGTGTCCATATAATTGCTATCGCAATAATATGATGATAAGTGGTTCTTGAGGGAAAGGGAAAGGTTGGCGCTATCTTCTGCAGCCCTTGAGGGAGCACGGCTCAGCGCCAATCAATATATATGAAATTCCTTTTACCCCGTCGCATTGCAGCAAGAGACTGAACTGACTGTCCAATGGTGACACATTGGTGACGTGGAAAGGGACGCTGAGGTGGAGGCACTGGCATTACACGAGAGCAATATTATTTGCTTCACACATTGTTTACTGCTAAGCGTCCAGTGCACAGTTAGATAAAAGACTTACTCTTTGCCTCAAATGCTTGCAGGTATACTCTTAATTCGCGAGCCTGCGACGCATTCTTAAAGTTGTATACAAAAACATTATCCAGGAAAGTAGGCCTAGAATGGTCTTTGCTTTAGGTAACACACAGGCATAATACTTGATGTTTCGGCTTCATTGACGATTCCTTAGCCTCCAGATTTCTTAACCTGGTGCTGATGCAACCTTTTAAAAAAGCCGGCAGATCCCACGCCCTGTGGGAAACGATGTTATGCGAAGCATTGTGCGGGGAGCCTACCAAGTTAACGAAAAAAAATTGTGGTTGATCCCTCTTATATAGGAATCGGTATAGAACACGAAAGTGAAACGTGTCTTCACAGAAGTAGTGTAATGTTTATTGCACATTGATATATAATGTCTATTGGTGTTTTGTGGCTAAAGCGCCCTTAGGCGTTGATGCACCCACGCTGACGCCTGGTGGCACGTCTCCTCCATCACGACTACCAACGTCGATGACCATGAGCAGCCGTCGTGCATATGGAAGCTGCACTACGCTGCACACGCTAGCACAACGCGAAAGACGAAGCACGTAACTGACACACTAATACAACGCGCAAGACAAAGCACGTAACTGAATCGTCACCGAGTCAAATCAGCGCGTACAGCGCGTCGTAATTGCAGCCTCCGCGATCAACTTCAGAAACATTTTCAGAGCTAATTGCGGAGGCCACGCTCCGCTGTGCTGAGTACGGTGAACGCCACCGTTGGTAGTGCTTCTTGATGCCAGCGTCCCTTCGAATGCTGGCATCGAGGCGTCGTAGTGCTGAGACCACCGAAGCGTTCACTGTCGGTGCGCGTTAGTGTCATAATGCAGTACTTCTCTTTTCTGCTCGTAGGCGGCGGCACCGCCCCGAGCAAGAGCGCGGGTACACGGAGGAGTGTTAGATATATAAGGCGCGTCTGTGTAGCTCTCTGCAAATGCGTTTGTGGCGCAATGGGTTAAACGCTCAGCGATCTATCGTCGCGGACCGAGAGGTCGTGGGTTCGATTTCCAAATTTTGCATGTTTGTGGAACTTTTTCTTCTGGTTTCTTTCTTTGTATTATGTTCTATGACGTATTTCCGTGACGGAAATACGTCAGTGAAGTCTTGGTGGACCCCGGCATAAAACACTTTCGTGTTAAAATTCGCAGTTTCCCCTGAAAGGCGAAGCATCAATTGCGATAGCAAATTTGTAGAGAGCTATACGGAGTAATGATAGTAGCTTTATCAGCTGTATAAACTTCGACATTTCAGCAGCACCGGCAACACGCAGAACTGTTGTCGACGCCGTCGGCGTTTTGCCCGCGTTCGCACAAAATGCGTGTGGCGTTGGTGACTGTTGCCGGAGCCTGTGATATAAATAGGCACTTGGTACCGCAGCTAAACGTCGCCTCCCCCCCCCCCCCCCCCCCCCCTAGGCCTTTCGCGCGTTGGAAGAAGGCACGTTTGCTCTACATATATGGTGATTGTAAAGGAGGAAAGAGACGCCTACTTCTGCAGCCCTTAAGGGAGCACGATGCAGAACGCGCGTTTGTTCTCCGCCGTGCGTTCACTCCCCGTGAAAGCGCGCGTCCCTCACGCCCTTTCACTCGCACATACAGCGTTGAGCCGTGCTCCCTCAAGGGCTGCAGAAGATAGCGCCAACCTTTCCCTTTCCCTCAAGAACCACTTATCATCATCGGCGACGATTTCATCTCCATTGACGTCATACGGAACCTCACGGCGAAGGCGACGGCGACGCCGACGGCAGAAATCTGCTTCGGAGTGTCCATATAATTGCTATCGCAATAATAACCACGAGAGCACCAAGAAGTAGGCAGCTCTTTGATGACCTACATGACACGCATGTCATGACATTCATGTCATGAGTCCTCAGGAGTCCCTTTAGCTACACCAAAGAGACCTTGGGCCCAAAGCCTTAGTCATACGCGTGACTATGACTTCTACCACCATCCTTTAGTGTTTCCTTCACTTAGTACTCACGTTTGAACCCATTACAGTGTTTTTGAGTGTTAATGTTTTTTCGCTGAGTCATCATTTTTGCTCAGTCATGCTCATGACTATGGCTTCCACCACCATCATTTAGTGTTTCCTTCACTTAGTACCGACGTCCGAACCCATTTCAGTGGTTTTTGAGGGTCAATCTTTGTTTTCGCTGAATCATTGTCATTTTTTCTCAGTCACGGTCATGACTATGACTTTGACCAACAACCTTAGCCTTTTTCCTTCACCTAGTACCCCATCCAAACCCATTCCAGTGATTTTTTAGAGTTTATATTTTTTCGCGGAGTCATATGCTCACGACTATGTGTTCTACCAACATCCTGTAGTGTTTCCTTCGCTTACTGCCCACGTCCGAACCCATTTCAGTGATTTTTGAGTGTTAATATTTTTCGCTGGGTTATTGTCATGAGCTACAGGACACGCAAGTCATAAAATTTATGTCATGACCTATCACTTATGTTAGTCATACACTCCTGTCATACTATATCAACTTTGGTGCCTACCAAGTTAACGAAACGACCATGAGAGCACCAAGACGTAGGCGGCTGTTTCATGACCTACATGACACGCATGTCGTGACATTCTGTCATGACATATCAATTACGTTCGTCATATACTCTTGTCATAGTATGCCAATTTCGGTACCATGACAGCACAAAGTCGTAGGCGGCTAGATAGATAGATAGATAGATAGATAGATAGATAGATAGATAGATAGATAGATAGATAGATAGATAGATAGATAGATAGATAGATAGATACTGTCAAAGTAGCAAATGTTCACCAAGAAATGCTTCGCATTTACAACGCTTAATCTTGCACTCGGCCGCGCAACGCTTGAAACAGCGAAGCTGGGCGATCGTCACCCAGCATTTTACGGAAGTGCGCGCGAGCTTTTCATCTTATTACTCATGATGATCATTTCTTTTCGCTCCTTTCGGACTTGTTGTTGTTGCCTCAAAACATGGCTCGTACCCACGAGGGGGATTGGCCACACTGGATAAAATAAAACATACACCCAACAACGAACAAAGTGGGTAAAGGTGAACAACCAAAATTAAATGTTGGGAACTCCTTAACACATGTTTTAAGAGGTGCTATACATAAATTAAGAGAAAACTAACTACAAAAATAAACATAAGATAACATGTCCCACGGTCGGTACCCTAGCAGCTTTCGGACTTATGGCCGTAGGCTACCCTGCATTTTTCTTGTCTGCTCCATACATGTGCAGAGAAATCACCACCTGCTAAAATAGTTTTGTCCATCACAGTGATCTGTACGTTCCTCCTATAAAAATTGGAGGACGCTTAAGCTTCACTTTTAACAGCGGAACGCGATAGCATTCAAAGATCCCTCACTGCTTCTCACGCTTCCCGACAACTGCAGCTTAAGCAACCATAATGGTACCCGGGAAACACTGGCGGCGAACGCTATGCACAAAGGCGAGCTTTCTGGTAGAAAGGCGGCCTCCTGCGTGGGGCGAACCCGGAGATATTGCACAGCCACCCCCCCCCCCCCCCCCCAAAAAAAAGCCTAATTTTCAGGGTTCCGTTTTTGTTTCGTACTTTTATTATTGCAGTCTGAGAAGATTTAACATAAAAGGCATGCGCTGTGGGTGTTTCGTTTCATGACATTTGTTTGTGGACTGTCATTCTCGAAATTCCGAGGAATAGCTTTGCCAAGAATGCAAGAGAAGGTATGAGCAACATTAATGATAGAACGTTGTGGCAATAGAACCCGCATATACCGCATGTCATAAAAGAAGGCGTGGCATATACATGTACCTAAATATATTCGGAGGCTTGCGTGGTTGGGGATGATTTTCTCCGCCACCCGCCGACATCGCACGCCAACGCCGGTTGCCGACGCAGAGTTTTCTGCGTCATGGGGCCCTTAACGCTGTCGCGTTAATATATATCAATAGTCCATACCATGCGTAAATATACTGAGTATGTTTAGAGCTAAACTACAGGCGGACACAGACCCATTTACGCGCTGACGATTTCGCATGCTTGTATTGCCAAACCACGGCCGCTGGACATAGAGTTTCATATTACTATAACTCTATGCCGCTGGATAAAAAAAAGGTGGGCTCCACCTTTTTTTATCCAGCGGCCGTGGCCAAACCTACGAGCTCTAGCAATTATTTCGCTCGAATGAAGAGGACGACAAAGAAGTGCGTTCGGCGCGTTCTTTCAGTTGGGGCGGCTTCCCAACGAAAGCGTACGATAGATAAAGCCAAAGAGGAGTATGATATGAATAAATACAATCATCTGTCTAAATCAAAAAACAAAAAAGCCCTTTTTAGGTTTTTACGCTCTCGAAAAATGATTCCAGTTCCAGCAAATATTGACTCTTCCGTGCTTTCGCCACGTGAATTATCCGAATTATTAGAAAATATTGGAAAAGGACTGAAAGATAGGTTCACTTCAATCATTCCACCGTACATAGTGAAACCGTTACCACTAGAGGAATTTAGGGAAGTCACAACACAAGAACTGGCGGATGTTGTTCGCTATCTGCCTTCTTCAGCGCCAGGACCAGATGGAGTTACCACAGCCGTGATAAAAATTCTGTATGAATTGTCCCCAGAAGAAATTTTGAATATGGTAAATTACTCTTTAAAAAATGCGTGGGTACCTTCAGAATGGAAACTTGCTAAGGTAATTCCGATACTTAAAAAACAGGGAGGTCGATATGATTTAGATAATATTAGACCAATTTCCCTAACATCAAACTTAGTTAAACTAATTGAACGAATTTTAAATTGTCGAATTACGACCTACATTTCTGAAAACTTAATACTTAGCCCCTGTCAAATTGGTTTTAGATCAGGGTGCTCGATTTGGTGTGCGCACGTAGATTTAGAGAGTCGCATAAAACTTGCTCGTCGCCGAAGAGAATATTCAGCATTAGTGACCCTGGATCTAGCAAAAGCTTATGATTCCGTGGAACATAGCATACTGATAAAGCAATTAGAGAATTACAGGTTTCCGAAATACATCACGGCGTGGTTGTCAGAATTTTTAAGGGAAAGAGAGTTCTACTGTTTTCAAAACGGATGTTCATCGTCTAGGTATAAGCAACAGAGGGGAGTACCACAAGGATCAGTATTATCTCCTGTTTTATTTAATATATTTTTAAGCTCCATCCCGCTGCTCCAGGACATTCATGTGTACGTTTATGCTGATGACATCGCTTTTTTTGCATCGAATGCTGATCTACATTCACTTTATCAAATGTTACAAAATTACTTATCTATGCTTGAAACTTGGATTGAAAACATACATATGTCTCTGAACGTTAGTAAAAGTGCACTCCTTCTCTTTCCTTTAGATGTTCCCGTTCACATTTCACTGATGTATCGTCAAGAGTTCATTCCTCAGGTGGATTCTCTTAAATATCTGGGAATTACATATGATGGAACACTAAACTGGAAAAGCCACATTGATAACGTCGCGTTTAAGGCAACTCGGGCTGTAGGATGGTTGCGTAAAATCAGTAACCGACGATACGGGCTGCGAAGAAACACATTAATTATGATATATAAAATGTATGTCCGACCAATCATGGAATTTGGATGTGTCTTATTTTCTGGGTGTCCAGCTTATAAAATTAAACCTTTGGTACTATTAGAAAAGGAAGCTCTGCGTTTGTGCCTTGGACTCCCTAAGTTTGTTGCAAACAACGTTCTGTATATGGAAGCGCGACTTCCATGTTTAATTAGTAGATTCCAAATCCTTACTGTCCAAACGTACCTAAAGTTTTACGATTCTCCCCAAAGAAGATCAATGTATGTTTTCATTAATCAACCAAGTACGTTTTTTAATACTCATTGGTCGCGACTGCACACCCCTCAGATCGTATTCGTACAGGCACAGCTAACACCACTGAATGTACAAATTCAATGTATTCACCCAATAAGTCAATCCAAGAAAATCCTCCAAATTGAATTTGACGATATCTTCCCCTCGAATGCTAAACTAATGCCATTCCAATATTTAAATGACCAATTACAAGATTACCTCTCTCACCAGGAAACAAACAATATAATAGCCACGGACGCTTCAATGTTAAACGAAAAGGCTGGCGTAGGCATCTTTTCTCCTTCTCTTAGTTGGTCCTTTTCTATTCGCCTTCCGGATTACACGACTATTTTCATAGCAGAATTATTGGCGATTGTTTTAGCACTGCGCAAACTACCCCCGAATCAATTATCAGCTGTCGTAGTAACAGACTCTCGATCGGTATGTGTGTCGCTTTCCTCGGCAACGAATTCAACTATCTTAAATGTGTTTCAAAATTTAATCCCTACAACGTTACAAAAAATTAATTTACTCTGGGTTCCTGGACACTGCGGTTTATACATAAACGAAATGGCAGATTTATTAGCCAGAACATCTTTAAATGGACCTGTGCTTCATATTTTACCGGATACAGCTTACGTCACTGCATCGAGATTCAGAACGTTTAGCCTACGAAATGACTTAATCAAATTATCGCTGATCCCATCTACAGACTTTCAGCATCTCGGTTTTGGCTGGAATAATCAGTGGTGTCCTTCTCGGCAGTTAGAAGTTACATTCTCCAAATTACGCTGTCGCATCCCGGAATTGAATTTCTATTTACACAGAGCTGGTCTGACGATGTCCCCTCTGTGCCAAAATTGTAAGGAAATTGAAACAATAGACCACTACTTTTTATCATGCCGACGTTATTCAAACCAGAGAACGAAATTACTCGAAGCTCCACTCTGCAAAATTGGATTAAGATTAAGTACACCAGTATTATTATCATTTGGGGCCTCCTCCCTCGGCTATTGTCACAGAGACGTTTGTTGCGCAGTCTTTCAATTTTTAACAGAAACAAGACGATTACCCTGTTAATTATAGTATCCCTATTCTACCTATCAGATCAGTATTCATTTCACTGAAATTTGTTTCTCCAAATTCGTTAGTAACATTGTATTTTTTCTGACCTTGATAATAACTATATTTTTCACCTTTCGGTTAGTCTGACTGCTCGTTGGCACAATACTCTAGGCATACAAAATTTTCTTTGTTTTTGTTTGTGCCTTCTTTACTTTGCGTATCTCATTGTCAAAAGAATTTTTTTTTTTTTAGCTACCTACTGCCGCCCGATTCTTGGCCTATCCCCCTCAGTGGGTGCGAGCCATGGTGAAGGATCATCATCATCATCATCATCTTCCGAAAGACCAAGCAAGCAAGCAAGGCTTACGAAACCAGGAAACAGTATTTTCTTTCAATTCCCAGCCGTGGAGAGATCAAAGTCGAGTTCTGTGGGTGAGTTGACGGCGTCCTTTTAGGATAACATGCCACCACCTCCAACGATATTTGCCTCGTTTTTCAACACAGTGGAAGCAGCGGGACGAGCGCCCGGTCCAGCTCCACTCGAAAATTCAAGGCGAGAACAGGAAACAGTCGCCAACCAAAAATAATTAGCCACACGGTAGCCTTGTTCTTGGGAGTCATGCCAATCAATGTACAGCCAGCGACTTCTTCCATGGTGAGTGCGTATTCAGGCGCGCTGCGACGTCGTTTCGTGCTTTCCAGCCATCGCTTAGCCTTTGAGACAACTTATCGCTGTTTATAACCTCTATACCAGTGTGCTACTCCATCTGTCAGCCTCATTCTTTATATTGTAAAAGAAAGTGGCTTGTGTACAAACATGCTGGATTCGAATCCAAGGCAACACGAGTCTTGCTTGAAAGCAAATTCGATATTCGCTGTCTTAATAATTATACCCGAACGTAATGCTCCGGAACAGTTTCAAAATACATTTGAAAGGTAATTAGGCATTGTGCAGTAAGGGATTGGTTGCAAATAAATGATTTCGGTGACATTTCCGCGATGGACAGACGCCGAGAAAGACGTTCGATGTGTTGGCTGGGCTGGGATTCGGCATTACATACGTTACGTCAGAGGAAGAAGTAGAAAAATTGTCATAAGCGCCGCACTTAGCACTGTGGCTGAGTGTCTTCAGTGGTAACCATGAGAGAGTATTTGCTGCCACTAGCAGCATGTCCCAGTGATCGAACGTGAGATGTCACAAACTGGAGATAACGTTTCGATAAGTTGTACTTCTGTTTGTGAACACGATTTTCTTGTGCTAAAATTGGGCCCCGTCGAGACATCGCTTGCTCAGCCATTCGCGAGCACTTCCAGTCTCCATCTTTCTGTTAGCCTCTACCATGTTTGTCTGTATTTCTTTTTCTTTTTACTAAATTAATGTGCTTAATTGGTGTGGATTGCCTTTACAATTATACCTTATGTTACGCACTGCAACATGAATTTTGAAAAAAAGTTATTTACGCCCCCCACCACCTCCTACTCTTTTTATAATTTCTGTAAATTTTAATCAATTACAGAGTAACGTCTCTACAACAAACACCCCTATACGAAATGACCTGTATAAAAAACGAGCGATAATGTCGTGGCTCAATTGCTACCTTTCATGTGTATTGTGAACGCCTCTACAAAGAAGACCACTACAACGAAGTGGCCTGTACTAGAGCACTGCACGGGCCGATTTTTTCAGCCCGGGCCCGGCCCGGGCCCGTTCTTACGTTGGGCGGCCCGCCCGAGCCCGATCAAAACTTTTATGGCGAGACCCGGGCCCGGCCCGGGCCCGGAAATAATCTACGTTACCCGCCCGGCCCGGCCCGCCACCCCTTTACCTTAGGGCCGAGCCCGACCCGAGCCCGACTCGAAACGGGCCCGAACCCGGCCCGAGACCAAAAAATAATGTTTTTCAGAGTTGAGACGCCCGAAAATAACTCGCTGCACGTTACATGCACACCACCAGAAAGCCCGAGCCCGGCCCGGGCCCGCGTCAAAAAACCCGAGCCCGGCCCGGGCCCGAGTCAAAAAGCACACGCCGTGCCCGAGCCCGGCCCGAGCCCGTGAAAAAACTGTGCTACCCGGCCCGGCCCGGCCCACGGGCCGGGCCGGGTTCGGGCTTTCGGGTAAGCCCGAGCCCGTGCAGTGCTCTAGCCTGTACAACGAAGGACTTAGGCATCCTCGTTGGCAACTTTGTTGGTTTGGAGCGAACACCACGCCATGGCGTTTCCTCTGCTCGCCGCATGACGTCGCTATAGTGCCGGACTTGACAAGCGCGCCGGTATTAGTAGTAGCCCTGCTCTAGGAATCAATGAACTCGTACGCGGCTTGTCGTACAGCATGAACCGGTGGGACAAGTGACGAATACGTCGCAGTTGATAACACCATGGCGGCATAATTGTGACTGATTGCCGATGATGTCTTTCAAGCCATTTAAGGCGGAAAAAACATCAGTGTCAACAAAGGTAACGTTGATGAATATCCTGTAAATGAACCAAGAACTTTGACGAGGCGGGAACTGAATTCGTATATAATTCATGCATAAATGCTATCTATTGTTGAGCGTGTTTAGCTTGGTCTATATGAGTGGTACAGTGCGTGGCCTTTACAACGAAGTTACCTGTATAAGGAAGAATTTGGAGGTCCCAAGCACTTTGTTATAAAGTCGCTTGAATGTATAGAGCTCATACGTAGCGCAGATTTTACAGTGTAATCTATTACTTTGTTTGTGCAGTGTTATTTTTTATGCCGTGGTGATTGGTGTAAATTTCATTTCTTGCTTTTTTTTATTTGTTCATGATGGAATGACTCATGCGAACTTATTTATCATGCATCCATTGTAATTTTCGTTTTGTTCTCCTATTTTCGGTGTGATTATACGTCGCATAATTGTCATTTGTGTGAGAGCTACGTCAAGTTTTCCAAAAGCAGCCTTTTCCCTCACTCTTCATGTTCATTATAGTGCGTCGAATAATGAAGTTCTACTTCTAAGACTGCTCTTAGAGTAAAAGCGGCCGTTTTCGCATTGTAGAGGGCTAAATAACAAATACAAGCCAACGTATTTTTCGTCCAAAGTATCCCTTCTTTTAAGCACAAGGAAGCTTTCTCCCCCACCCTCAATATATCCTCGTTCGCAGTCAAGCACAAGCTCCCAGGATTGCTCCAGCCGTATGACTTCCGACACTCAAAGTCGAACGAGCACTACGTCCGGCACCATGACCAGCAGCGCGTCAGCTGTCTCGTCTGGCCTACCGTCCGGGATCACACCCGGCATTCCGCCCTGCGCTCCACAGAACACCATGTCATCGGGCACCACGCTAAGGTCCCAGTCCTGGCCCGTGACGCACAAATCCGAGACTTCGAATTTGAAAGCCGGCTCCGAGCCGTGAGTTCAACTTGACAGCTAAGTCTGGGCATGCGAAAGTGAAATTCTACATATAGTAGCAACGCAGGTGGTGTGCCATAGTAGTAAACTGAAATGGGTCAGTATTACAAGCGAAGTCATCATCATTGCCATAACTGCAGTGATCCAGTTCTCCTTGACTATCTCCTCATAGTAGATTAAAGTACCAGTACAGCTCACATGTGTGTATAAAAAAGCACCGAGTATTTGAACTGTATTGACAGTGCTGCTCCGCAACGGTTGATAGCGGAGCAATTTAACCGGCCGTCATGAGTCCCGTACTACTGTGGCTGAAGAAAGAGGAAATAAACTTTGTGGTGTGACGTCATCCGTCCATTGCTTGCCTCCACGTCGAGGTGACTTGAACGGTTTGCCGCTATCTCGACAGAATCTGGCCGCGCAGGAACAAACTGAATCCTTGTCACCGATGAGAGAACAGCCGGCGCAGTTAAGGCGGCATATAAAGGTGCTGCGCTGGTACTTTGCATGTATACGAAGGCGAAACGGATCGCTTTGATAATATCAGGTTAGCAATGGGCGCGTTAAGTTAAGGCGCTCGAGCGCGCTCTAGCCAGCAGAGCGCGCTCTTTTAAACTTAACGGCTAAAAAGCGACTTCCGGTACGTGATTACGGAGCGCGCTCTACGCGCTCCACCCTGCAGACGGTGCGCAAGAGCGCGCGCTGCTACGGCTTCCGGAAAAATGACGTGTTTCCGACTCTTTCCACTTACGCAAGTCCGTTCTCCTTGCCCACTCGTTCCTGCCACCGCTGCGCAGCCGGGCGTCTGCTCTAAGGCATGTTCGGGAACTTCGCGTGTTGGCGCGGTTTGAGCTTATCACGAACCAAAAATGACGGCCCGATCATTACTTGCCAGACGCTCAGGTACGTAACCGAACAGTCGCAGTTTGGCTTCTTCTCGTCGCTACGTTCACGTGTATGACTTCTTCAGCTCCTCATGTTATCATGGAAGATGTTGGGTCACTGCTCTTTGAATTATGTGTCCTTGTCTCTCGGCACAAGGTTGATCACATAATCCTGGATGCCTCGGATCATAAGGCGGAATTTCCGTCCTCTTACGATCGGCAATGAGTCATCAGTCAGCATACCGCGGAGCAGAAATAAGTCCTCTGATAGGGTACCTTTGAGAATAGCACGAACAGCTTGCATCGCATACATAAGCCGCTGCCGCTGCGTCCGTCGCCGCGCGTCAAGTTCTTCTAGCTCTTCATCGTCTATCAAGAACTGCAGGAGGGTCTTTATGGGCTGCGCCATCTTCAAAAAGCGCGCGCAATGCGATAGCGGTCGCGGAAGCAACATAACATTCGCCCGACAGCACGTTCCTGCGCCCGAAAGTCCCTATATAAGAAAAGTACCGCCATCCTTTGATAAACACCGCGTCTCTCTCTCCTGTATCTCCGATTCGACGATGATAGCGCGCGCTTTTCACTTCTTTATATTTTCTTTTTTTTTCGCCTCAGAGCCATGTTGAAAGTCCTCTGCGCAGCCGCAGTCACCGGCAGCGGCGCGCGCCCGGCCTGAAAGCTTCAACGTGGACTTTCTAGGTGCGCAACCGTCGACTTGGCTTTCGCAAGCAAAAAGTAAAGAAAAAAGCAAGCGCTTTAGGAGAGGAGGCGGCGGAGGAAAGAGTAGATGGCGGTACTTTTCTTATATAGGGACTTTACCCGAAAGCAGTCGGCGAAAATCGCCGTTAAGCTCCGAGGGCGTCGCACTCGAGCGCACTCGAGCGTGCTCCTTTGGAGTTCGGAGCGCGCTAACTTAACGCGCCCAATCTTTGGCAGCTTTCTATCAAGGTAACATTCTTTTGGAGGTACTTCTGTTCATTTGAAGCGTACAGCGTCATTCATAACGTCTAGTTTGGTGGGCCCCCACGAGGTTATCGTAGGCTAAGAAGCGTACAATATCACAATAAATTTGCTAGAGGGAAGCCTGTAGTTCCGATCTCTGAGCTAACATGAGAGCATTGAATAGTAGATAGGGTTGTCTAATTTTTCTGCATGGTGGCGTCAAGCGTTCTCGTGGCGTTGCCTATGACGCTTTTATCTTTCTACGTTACCTAGCAAAAGTGTGTTCTAAACGCATGATGGCAATTATTTTCAGCACACATGCATAATTTCTTGCGAATTAGGAGGTCCCGTTTCAGCTATGTGCTCTGTTTGAATGTACATCTCATGCATTTATTTTTTTACGACGTAATAAAAGTTCACTTTTGATTTGATGTGATTTCAATTCTGTTTATAACACAAGACCTTGTTGAAAATTATCAATTCTCAAACTGAGAAAGTCATTTGAAGCCGTGAGGACAAAGGTATTCAATTCCAACTATTAGGCATAACCCCAGAGCTGGCTGAATAGCGACGCTTGCAGCTGCCGTGGACAACAGTACCAAATATCTCTCGTAATTTGTAGGAAGCTCTACTGTGTATACTTTGAGGTACTTGGCAGTCAGCTGCAAACATTGCTCGTCTAATATGTGTTGTATGGCCAGGTGAAGGTGGTCGATATAGCGCTCCACAATCTCCACATGTGTTCTGTATACGTGAAAGAGCTCGGCGTTCCTGGCCGGACGGGGACGCGAAGTAGTTCTGTTAAGCCCCTCCCAAGTGAGAGAATCAGCGGTAGTGTCAGTAGAATGAAGAGGATGAGCGATGACAATGATGTTAGCTGTGTCCCGCATTTGATCTCGATGGTTCCCGAAACTTATCTTCAATGTTGAAGAATTACATACGCGCTGAACAGTAAGAAAAATGCCAATAATTGCTCAAATTTTGCTTACAGGCGATAGACTTTCGTTATTTTCCTTGATCTTGGCTTGTGAAAATGTGACATCTCTCAGCGATCACCAAAAACGATATGTTACACGCGTGTCAGTTGTGGTGGTTTCCTATATATGGCGTTAATTTTTCCAGCTCCATGCCATGAGTCCTTTGTTTCCGAATAATGTCTTTGACTGTGGTCATACCTCAGCTCGCTGCCTAATTTGTTTTGAACATGCGCTACATTTTTCAGCCAAATACATTTTGATTGCTGTTCAGAAGGCAGACTCCGCACTTGAAGGAATCCTGCTAACCATGGCATCAAATGCGACACTACCGCTCTTCTAGAATAGTCGCTATACCAACTCTGTTACAGGTGGACAGCATATTGTAACCAGAACGGTTGAGAGCAAACGAATGGACAACTTGACGTGTGGGAGCACTGAATAAGCATTGAATTCTGTGAAAATAAGCAATGCGTAGGTAGATTCATGCCATTGAAAATTGGCATCCATGTGAAAGCCGACGTTAACACGTACATCTCACCCGCCGCGGTAGCTGATGTGCCGGCCCTGGCACCCGATTTTGGAATGAGGTGGAAAGTGCAAAAACGCTCGTGTCAATTAGATTTAGATGCACCCTAACGAACCCATTTAGCAAAAATAAATCCGGGATTCCTCACTATCACGTATTTAATATTCATGTAGTTGTATTGGCAAGTAAAACCTCAGAATTTGACTTTAGCGTTCGCGTACCAAAATGTTTCTTAGCATCGGGAACTTGGTAAGACCTCAATGGCTTAGGTTTACTGGAGGATTTAGGAAGGCGGGAGGAGTTGCTCTGCAGTATGTGCCAAGGGAAAGAGTTGTGGATGGGCAAAGTGAAATAACGAAAGCGATTCTGTCACTCACTGTCCTGCGATTTCTCTCTCTCTCTCTACAGAAGAAGAATGGAAGCCGCGCTGCTTCCAATCTGCGCATGCGTCCTGGTCCTCCTGGTAGTGCTGATTCTTGTTTCGCTCATGCTGTCGGCTGCTTGTAAGCATCAAATATTCCCAAGCTTTACTTTTGCTGATTAATGAGCGAATATTGAGCGTTTCATTGACGCCGAAACCATTTTTGGCTCACCGTATTGCCATCATACGGACACGTGACTGCCAGCACTACATATTAATGGCGACATTTGGTGCGACGTCGTGTTGCACAAAAGCTAATTTGTGCAAAATAAAATGTATGTGCGCAAACAATATTTGAGACGACAAAAGGAACATAAAAAGAACAAAAAAAAACGTCATAGTAATGTAGGTTTATTTTCAGAAAATTTCTCGATGGGGGAATTTCTGGGCATTACAATGCGCAAAGTCATTTTAGAATTTTTTACTTCAGCAGGCACATACGTCATCCTGTCGCGAATGTTCATGTGATATGGTTTCTGTCCTCAGACAATCAGTTCAGGCCTGGAATAGAAAGTCGCTGCCCTTCGTGTTACTGTACACATAAAGCCCTCTGATGTCTTGCTTAAACAGCACCGCTTTTCGACTGAATGAGACGCAATGGTGTAATGAACATCCTCCGTGATTTCTACACCACGCAGAGGTTTCAGAAACATGCCCTCACTCCAGTACACTTTAAATGTCGGCAGAATGCAAGGATAAGAAAAAGAAGTACTTTAATTAGAGGACTCATCGTGGGGTATCATTGAACCGCAGTGACTACTTCAGCGGATTATCGGCGCTGTCATTCACCCTGAGTCGAGGTTGAAGGTCTATGGAGCGAATGTGTTCAGAATTCTTGTTAGAACGGGGGCCTCGCTGAAAGGCAAAAAACACCTAATTGGGGAAAAGCTTGCCACTCAGTGCTGTTGAATGAATGAGCGAACTTTTCGCCTGCCATTACATTATTGTCATTTTATGCCGTATAAGCGGCCTTGAAAATTAAGAAGCTTTCTCTTTTCAACTGAGCTAAAGAAAGGATGGATATGCTTTCCCTGCATTTCTTCATTTTAGCGCACACTGTACGATTGGTCATAACTTCTGATTGTTCATATGAGCGTTCAGATGATTTCAATCTCCGACACTGAAAACCAGCCCGAAATATTGCAATAAGTGGCAATGACGCCATGGAAAACTGTAGTTTCCGTTTTACCTGTTTACGTCACCCTTCCCTCTTTGAGTTCAAACTGTGCCATTGGCGGGAAACCTATTGCATGTCTCTTTTTTTTTCGGGGGATGGGGATTTTGCGCTGATGTCGTTAAACGATTTTTATATGTCAGCCTTTTCGTACTGCTTTTTGACTGATCGTTATGGGAACGTGCAACTTTTAATTGCGATTCATTGCAGCTTTCATGCCCTACATGAACCATGTCCCATTCTTGAGGCGACTAATTCCTCCATTATTTATTCTTGGCTCGTCGTTAGCACAATCTACATAAAGGAAATTCCAATCTTAAAAAAAATGTGCCCGTCATGCAATGGCACCCGAAATTTTGAAACTAAGAACTATCCCAAGAATTATTTTACATTGGCATGCAATATGCGCTGGCCCTCTTGAAATATTTGCTTGTGTCAAGTGTTATGCGGCAAGATTATGCTCCTGGAAAAAGATATAAAAATTGCTTATTTGCGCTCGAATATAACGCGCAAAAACAGTGAAGGAAAACTAAAGACGAAAACTTAAGATGTGCAGTTTTCTTTCCGGTAATTTTTACTTCAGTTACCTCTAATTTTATTGTGCTTTGTTTGTCTCGTGTCTCCCTCCAGATCCTGCCTATCGTCACGTCCGTAAGTATGATACTGCTTGATAATAGTTAAGTGTTGCGGACTTTATGCCCACTGAACTGTCACCTTGTTCAGATGAAACCGTCAAGATGTAGATTTACGAGGGTCGTCTGCTAGAAATGTAAAATGGCTCTATGACTGTAGATTATGACTGCCACATCATGAAACGGCTCTAAGCCGAACGGTATTAGTGTTCTGGTTTTCAATTTTTCCAAGGCGTTTCCGGATCGTAATGCTAGTACTTCGAATATTATCCACCTTTTTTAAGTTGCAAGGGTCTCCTTAACGCAGCAGTCACTATTTTGAGAATTATGGTTGGGCTCAGTGCATAAAAAAAGCGAAATTCCTTGCGTATTTAGGAACGGTCGACACAACGGCCCTCTGTAATTCCCTTGTTGCGAGCACTTTTCATATAGCACGAGCACCATGTCATGCCCTCGACAAATTCTTAAAAAATCATTAATACTATTTCGCGGCGTTTCTGCTGACCATCTGTGGCATTCAGTGAAATCTCTGTTGAGATGTCCAGTTGAAGGTCACGCATTATTTTTAAAAAGCAAGTTTGACATTAGTCCAATTTTCTTGGCGTAAAGCATAAAATGATGTCAGATGAGAACAAGTTGTAATTACAAAGATACGGATGTATAACGGGACGCTAACGGTAACTATTAGATAAAGGTAGGTTTAAATATGAACGCTTGCGTAATAACAAATCACTTATTAAAAAGGAGTACACAGCCTTTGCAAGCAATAAAAAGACCAAAATGAAAAAAATGAAAAAAGTACTGCCACTGATTTTGGACTATAGTAGCTCTCATTTAAAGTGAGAATTCGTGGATTCACAGATCTGCAGAGCAGGATTACGTCAACTAGACTGTTTTGGTGCGGGGTATTCGATTGAGAAGAAGCCGCCGGAAGTTGTAGGTGATTTTCTACGCAAGAAAGCAATTTATTTGCACACAGAAAACTATGATGCACTTCAAACGAATAATCGATCGATCTAACTGGTACCATATTTCCTTTGTAGTTCCTTTGAGTGTTTTGGTGCAGCGTTTACGTTACTGATAGGTCCTGCTGCTGATTGCACATCCGCGAAGTTTACCGTGCGAAACCGCAGTTGACGGGATGTGAAAGGATTAACAATAACGGTAATTCGGTAAGGTTATCCTAATAAGCTTTCTTATGATGGCTCTCACTTGAAGGTCAAGAGTTGTCTACTACAGAGTTTCTATGTACTTTGTATCACTTCGCAATAAATAATTTATTATCAGCATAAGGAAACACAACTATTAAAATACTGAAACGGCTATATTGCTAGAAGTCATTACTAACTAATAGAATGATACGAAGGCAATGGCATAGAATAGTAAGAAAAACCGCTGATTCCATAACGAGGTTCTTGACTTCGGCAGCCTCGATGCCATGAGTTAGCCACTCGAGGATTTATTGACCATTTTGATTTTCCTAAATTCATGCACTATATGTGACGCATGATATCTAAAGTATAATAACATTGCACTCCACCCTTACAGAACTGTTAAGTTTGAACGGCCTTGAGTGGTGGTTGCTAACGCTTGCAAGTCTATCCTATAGTAAGCATACGAAAATGTCCATGCTTTCGATGGCTTCATTGCTGACTTCTCGTGGGTATTACTGACGATATGGAGACGTCATTTTCACAACTGTTTCCGCCAGTGGCACCGCTTTGCCGGTGTGATAGAAAACACACGGCCGCCATCTGCGCCACTGCCTTTATTTTGCCGATGGTGACAGCACCACGCACAACGTCACCTTTGAGATCACCGGCGCACCACAGCATTCATACGCGCAGATATATGTGTAACCGACCCTTCACCGTATGAGCAACTTATTTGGCCCATGAAGGCAGGATGCATGCTGTCTTCGCTGGCGGCAGTGTTCGCGAGTAAGCCATCTCTTGGTGCAGGTGGAGTGATCGCAGATTTCCGGGCACATAAGCTATGAATGCAGCTAGATTCAATACTTGCCGATCTTCTGTCTAACGCTTACATCCGGACTTTATTTGCAGACGCCGAAACTCCAGAACTTCTTGATGCTTCCAAGCGCACGCAGAAGCCGAATCGTAAGTCGCCTTGCTTTTAGAAAGCTTGCTTTGCTCACGTGCATAACTTCCGTGTTGAGACCGCTGCTGTTGCCGAGTATGTTGCTGAGCACGTGGTGCCGGGTTTCACTCCGAGCCGCGGCGGTTGAATGGCGATGGGCATGTGATGAAAAACGTTCATCGACCCTTTTCCGGACTGGTTATTCCTGCAGGAATCGCAATGTGTTGCAGAAAATATCTGACACCGAGAAATACAAACAAAACTAATCCAGAAATGTTATTGTCGGTAATTATAATTACACGATTTGTAGATATTGTGCCTAAGATAAGTAGGGTCATCCCCGATATTTCGCAAATGTCCCTGCGTCGCATCACGCTGAGGTTAGGCGGTGTTTGCACTTGACTTTCGGAGTTGCTACCAAAAGCATATGACCTCCCTTAGTACTGCTGTACGTTGGGTGAGTTGGTACTCTAACTTAGATCACATTTCTAGCGCCAGCTGTCTGTCCTCATCTGCTGGCGCTAAAAGCGTTATCCGACCTCCCTTGTGTTTTACAGACATGGGCTTTAGATAACCTGTGGCCATATTTCACACCACTATGGTTGCGAATTGACAAGTCCGATAATCCAGATGCTGCTTACAACATACTAAACTTGTGACAATTCGTGCAAAAAACTTTCAATTCATTGCCGCCAACTACAGTGGAACTCTTTTTCTTTATTTGCTTTCGAATTTTTCTCTTTAGATATGCAGGTCATATAAATTATCCACTTAAAAAAAGTGAACCAGGAAGAGCAGGAGGTGTAGGTAAAGAATCCCCGCGGATGTACAAATCAATCCGGCCGCCCACCTTACATGTAACTAACGCGGCTATGTGTGCTTCATGATGATTCCCATCCAACTTTCGCAAGCTGCTGGCCCACCACTATGCATCTGTCACATTGCTGTAAACACTGTCAAATACCGCGTCATTATTTCCGTAAGTCATCCTTAGTAGATTGTTCTCAACCCGCAGCATTAACATTCTTGCCATTCCCCCATGCCTACTGTTTTCAGTCCCTCCCAGACCTCCAAGTCCCGTGGTAGGTCACGTGGCCGCCCCCTGCAACGACTCAACTCCTTGCCTGGGCGAGGCCCACTGCGTGGAGGGCGTCTGCCGCTGCCAAGGCATTGGCTTGCGCGTCGTGAAAGGTGTCTGCGTCTCTGTCCCCACGCCGGCGACGAACACGCCCCGGTCAACGAAGACCTCACCAACTTCGAGGTGAATATTGTGGAGTTAGAGAGATATTGAGAGTGTCGATATAAAAGTACTAAGTTTACCTCGTGAGCTGGAAATAGCGGTACCATTTGGTTGCGCACTTACCGGACTGGTTTTGGTGCGATTCCTTTACGTCAAAGGAATAAGAAGATGAGCACTACATCATTTGCTATGTGCATATCTTTTCGCTATGTGCATATCTTTCTTTTTCGGTAGGGGCATTCACTCTGTTATAGTAGCTGCCGAAAATAGAAAAGCGTAAAAAAAAAACGAGAAAGTGCCAAGTTTATAACTACTCAATAGAACTGATATCGCCAATCCATTCACTGTAAGCAATTCGGCCCTCGAAAGTGGACGAACTTGATATAATATAGACAGCTCTGAAATGTGTGAATTGTTTTGGGAAGCGATTTCTTCGAAGCTCACGTTATGAAAGTTATTTAACGTAACATATTATCAAAACATCATGTCTCCTCTTTTAAACCAGCTAAGAGATAGAGATTACAGGACTGATTTATCTTCTCCTATGCTTCGAGCTTTAGTATATTTACCGATTCTCGACAGCGTTTGTGAGCTGTTGATGCCCTAAATCTGACACATTTAGCGCCTCTCTCTCTCTCAGATAAATGCAATATGCTTTATTTCAAGGCTGTACATAGTTTGTCTAAAGGGAGAGTACTTGCGTATCACGTGCATTTGAAGGCGTAACTCGAAGTATGCCGGGAAGCAAAGCTTCGCTTAATAGGAAGCTGCAACTCCGGCGAAACTTCAATTTTTCTATTTGAATAAATCTCAGACGAAACGGTACGCACAAGTTCAGATGCCGTTGAAACAAAAAATTAGCAATGTTTCTTGCGCTTATCTTTCAGTAAATTCCCTGCATTCAATCTGTTTGGCCGAGTACCGCATTTATTCGTCTATGGCCCTGCTCTCCATAAGTGTCCCATAGCTCAAACTTTGGAGTCCAAAAGATTGGTGTAATAGAAAAAAAATATACAAAAAGCGAAAACCCAGGTAGCATTGATAACCAAAGTCTTGCCTATTTGGATGATCTACATATGGGCGAATGACAAAGATTGAAAGAAGGATAACGAATGGCAAGGAGGAAAAAAGAATGAGGAAGAAAATCCTGTAAAAGAAAAATAGTCAATAAGTTCGCGAACCCCCGAAGAAGAACGTACATTGATATAGTCACAGGTGGTCGAAAAGACGAACTCGTCGTAGAGAAATGCGATAACACTTTAGTGGTCCTGTACATACAAGATTGCTTCGGCTAAAACATTTTCTCCTTTGCGTAGTCAATGATTCGCGTGGCTGAGACTACACGCACAGCGACAAGGAAGCGCAGTGGCCCAGAAATTGCCTGATATTTTCATTTCACCAGAATAAAATATAAATAGAACACCGCACTGCTGGCCGGTCCTTTGTGCTTGAGCGTACTGCTTCTCCCCCTATTGAGTTTACCTGCGAGAGTTCTCGGAAAATTTACCTTGTTTGAGCCCAATCAACGCGATCCTCTTCCAGTGGGGGTGCAAGAATTCCCGTAGATTGAGATAAATAGGATACGCGCAGTTGCTTCTGCAAAGAGCATTGGGATGGCAAGCGTTCGTTTTTTGGTCGAAGAATGTAGTGATCTCAACACGCGCGCAGGAAAAGCAAAACTCAGCGTGGCATCGAAGAAAGCGGCGGACGATTATGGAACAGTAGGTGCTCCTTATGGGGCGTCACTGTCGCATACTATGCCCTATCGGCGTCCAATGAAACGCGAACAGCGGAGCGGGTGGCCGAAGCGTGACGCAAAGTACAATGCGCGCCCGCCGGTCATCCCCATTGGCAGACGTGCAGATCCGGTTTGACCGCACTGCGCGATGATGCTCCCCCTATAATATATTTTCATTTCTATTCTTGTTTTCTTGTATTTGAAAGCGAGAAGAGATGACGCCGCAGTAATGACTACGGCACAAGCTGGGCTTTGTGCATCGCTGTTCGCTTTTGATTTGAAGCTGATAGCACATATGGTTTCGCCACACAGTGTGATAGTACTGTACGGAGATACTTTAGATTCTGGTTTCTTTGACAATTTTTCATTTGTCATTTTGAAATGAAAGAACCAGAACAGAAACGAAACTATCGCATTATAGTGGGAGCATCATCGTTCTGGGCTGTCAAACCATACCTGTGCGCCTGTCAATGGTGAGCACTGGACCGCGCGCATTATATATTCGGTTATGCTTGGGCCACTCGCTCCGCCGTTCGCGTTCCATTTGGCGCCGGTAGTACATATGGCAGTCGTGGCGTGTAGCGCATACTATGCGGCGGTTAGGCCTGGCTTGTGTAAGACGCGCATCATGCCAATTTTTTTAAGAAAAAAAAAACAGTGCTGGCTTCACGTGGCGTTTATGACCGCGCCTATACTCGTAGCTTTCCGTAGAAAAGCTGCAGGGTACCAGCTTCTGCGCGCGTATTAATGCGCCGAGTGGTCCCATAGGCAGAGGATGACAGTGGTTTCGATTTCTTGGACCAGATACTGAATCGATCAGCGTAGCTTCCCGCGCGACGGTTAACCATTTACCGAAACGCGCAAGACACGAGCACACAAAATAATCAAATTTCACACTCGCTGGCACATTTCGTCATATTTCATGGCTGTGAATAAAATGCTTGTATTTTATCATTCCCAGCCTAAATTTACGCGAAGGAGAATATGAGTAATTTTTTCAGGAGCGCTATTGTGCGTGCTTTTCCAGCATACTTTTTCTTTTGATTGCCACAGGAAGTTAGCCACGAGTATAGTCCCAACAATATCATCGCGACAACACGCAGTGATACCTTTCTATTGAACATGCTACTGTAAACTCAACATCGTTATTTTAACTTCACTCAACGAACACACCATCAAGCACTATGTAGCTTCTAACATGAAATCAAGCAGGAAGATTTCAGCGCGATAATAAAGCTTGGCGTTTCGTGCAACCGTTGAAGACGATTGGCCACTTTAATGCGATTAGCACTCTATCTTATCGCCGATACGTATTTGTAGATTATAGCTTTTGTAAAAAGATTATGAAGCGAGGGCATACGGAGTGCCACACAACCAGTGAACCCAAATCGGCATCAAGGATGTTTATTGAAGAGCACCACATGCCTGGTGTTCTGTACTCGTAGACCCAAGTTGGTCGGACAGATAGTTTTGAAGCCTGTTGCCTCAGCACCGCAGCACGAAGCTCTATTCATTTGACCATGGACCACACATTGACTCAAGTTGTCAGGAAGCGGTTTAGACGTGGACATTTATGCATAGATACATAGAGATATAATGCAAACTGAATTAACTTCTCTAACATTTATAACAGCAATAAAAAATTCGGCAGAGACACTTAAGACTGCTTGCGTGCGGAAGTGCGAAAGCTTACACCCTTTGTAGACGTCGAAACGTCATGAACGCGCTTGTTTTATGCACTCGTGACGTGGCGCCTCCTCCTCCCCATTGGCTGCGCCATCACGTGCCCAATGACGCACGCACTAGGCCACACTTGTAGTCATCCAAATGGCTGTGCCGTGACGTGTGCAATGACGCACGCACTTCGCCACACCTTTGGTCAGCCAGAACCGCGGAGCCGCAGTGGCGTCGCGGCGAAGCGTGCTCGTCTCACAATCCGGAGGCCCGGGTTCAATTCCCACCCCGGCCTGAATGTACGAAATTTGCTTTTCAAAGCCGTTAATATACTTTGTATACAAGAACATACCTGAGGAATTTGACCTCAACTTGCTCTTGCAGGCGTTCAAGCACAAAGACGCTCCCACCCGAAATACGGTTCTCGATTGTGCGTACCGTACGCCTGCGCACCACTTCCACGAGCACCGATAGCGAGACCGAGTTCGTGACCACTGAAGACAGCGCCGGAAAGAACACCACACAGATGGTCGGGAGTGCCCGCCATGAGGAGGACTCGCGTGGTAATACGGCGTCGAATGTCACTGTCCAAAGAGAAGAGGATGAAGCGGTGGAGAAGCGTGACGCGCGACCGGAATAAACATTTGCCCGGGGCAGTACTATTCTGCAACGCAGCGCACACACATTTATGACTGTCAAAATGTTGTCCACTTTGACTTGTATTGCATATGCGTAATTTTTTTTTGAGTAACTGGATCACAGACCTGTTTCTGCCGCAGGTCGTGCTTCAGTTTCTGCCGCAGGTCTCAAAATAAAGATTAATTTTGTTGAATCCCAGACGTTGCTTCTATAGCGGGAAAGTGTCGAAATCGATAACAACTGCAGCGGCAACAAGGGGCCATTTTGATTCTTCTCGCACGTCACCGTGATTTCTTTCAGGTATACTTCCTGGCACGTAAAATATGTGTACATTTGCTTCACATGAATTTTGCAAACGATTCCGATAAGAGGAAACGTGCAGAGAGTTGCTCCTGATTTGCTCCTCGAAAAGATTGCGGCCCTTTATACGCAATGCCTCACGGCTTCAAGTATAAGAGAAAGCTGGAAGAACGCAAACATTATACAAATTCATAAGAAGGGAGACGTTAAAGAATTCAAGAATTATATACCCATTAGCATGCTTTCTGTATTGTATAAAATATGCACCACGATAATTTCCAATAGAATCACGGCAGCACTTGAGTCAACCAAGAGAATAGGCTGGCTTCAGGAAGGGATGTTCTACGATGGATCACATCCATATCAATCACGTAATCGAGAAATCTGCTGAGTACAATCAACCTTTCTATATGGCTTTCATAGAATATGAAAAGGCATTTGATTCAGTAGAGATACCAGCCCTCATAAAGGCATTGCGTATTCAAGGAGTAAAGTAGGCCTAGGTGAATATCTTGGCAAATATCTACAAAGATTCTACAGCAACCTTGGTTCTCCACAACAAGAGTAGAAAGTTGCCTATCAAGAAAGGGGTCAAGCAAGGAGACACAATCTCTCCACTGCTATTCACTGCATGCTTAGAAGAAGTATTCAAGCTCTTAGACTGGGAAGGCTTAGGAGTGAGGATCAACGGCGAATATCTCGGCAACCTTCGGTTTGCCGATGACATTGTCCTAAACAGCAACAATGGGGACAAATTACAACATATCATTTAGGACCTTAACCGAGAGAGTGTAAGAGTGTGGTTGAAGACGAATATGCAGAAGACAAAGATAATGTTCAATAGCCTGGCAAGAGAACAAGAATTCAGGATCGCCAGTCAGCCTCTAGAGTCTGTAAAGGAGTACGTTTATCTAGGTCAATTACTCACAGGGGACCCTGATCATCAGAAGGAAATTTACAGGAATAAAATTGGGTTGGAGTGCATACGGCAGGCATTGTCAAATCCGGACTAGGAGCTTACCACTGTCATTGAAAAGTGTGCAATCATTGCATTCTACCAGTGCTAACATATGGGGCAGAAGCTTGGAAGTTAACGAAGAAGCTCGAGAGCAAGTTTAGGACAGCACAAAGAGCGATGGAACGAAAAATGTTAGGCCTAACGTTAAGAGACAGAAAGAGAGCGGTCTGGATCAGAGAGCAAATGGGAATAATGAATATTCTGAATGACATTAAGGGAAAAAAAATGGAGCTGGGCAGGCCATGCAATGCGTAGGGTAGATAACCGACGGACTATTAGAGTTACAGAATGGCTGCCAACAGAAGGAAAGCGCCGTCGAGAACGGCAGAAAACTAGGTGGGGCGATGAAATGAGGAAATTTGCAGGTAGAAATTAGAATCAGCTAGTGCAAGGCAGGGATAACTGGAAATCGCAGGAAGAGGCCTTCGTCCTGCAGTGGACATACAAATAGGCTGATGATGATGATTATGATCTATATTTGCATCTGACCATATTCCCGCACACTTGGGTCACTGGGTAGTCCATGGTGGAATGGTCAGCGCATCGCGCTGCTGTGCTGAGGCAACAGGCTTCGAAAACAGCCGGCGGATCAACTTGATCCGCTGTGTAGGTGCGACTGTGTACATACGTGCCTTTATTCAAAGAAGCTCTTTCATGCCAACGGGTGTCATCATGGAAGTGGGACTGGGTAAGCCACCGCTGTTCGAAGAAATTCTTTGTGCAGATTTGTAGTACTGGGTATGTGCCATTCGCATTGTGGTGGTCTCAAATGAACCCCTTTGATGCCAACTTGAGTCACTGGATATCTGCCAGTACGTGTGTGCCACTCTTGAATGAACTGCGAATTTGCCGCGCTACAAGATCGCTACAAGAATCTGCCGTGGCAAATCTCTGCGATGCTGAGCGAAATCGAACCCCTGTCACAAGAGTTCCTCAAGGACAGCAAACAGACGTACGTCGTATTAGCCAGCTGGGCGATAAATGCACGGCCTATGTATCGCTCTTGAATGAACCACTCGCCAACTTGGGTCACTGAGTATCTGCCACAGAGTGCACGGCAAGCGGCTGAAGCATTCTTGGCGTTCGCAGGCACCAGCGTGCCACACATCTTGGAAGCCATGCTCGCACTTCTCGGCAGTGTCGCTAGATGGCACAGTGCGTCCAAAGAGAAGCGCGAGAGAGGAGCTCGGTTGCCGCATTACGCGCTTCTCAGCGTTCGCACGCACCGGCGCGCCATGCATTTCGGAGGCCACGCGCAGCCTTCGCGGTGGCAGCGCTAGGTGGCACCCGCTGCATTACACGCACCCCCATACATAATAGGTTTCGCCGTTGGGAATACGTTCTGTCGCTATATTCATTCAATGCTAAACGCATTACCATTGACAGTCATCGTGAGATGGTTCTCGTCCTTTTTTCAAGCGAAACTTGTATACGCTAGCCTGCGCCGGCGATGTAACGCTAAAAAAAAAAAACAGCTGCTCTCAGAGCTGCACTGTCTGCACAGGTGGTAGGCACCCGCGGTGCTCGACACGCGCTCGAGCCACTGCTCCCGCGTTCGTCGTAGCCGTCTGCTTCCACAGCTGGCTGCGTTGCAGCTAATAATTCCAGCGTAGAATTTCACTCCTCTTCTGTCGTCGTAATGGGGAGGCCGCATTCACAGGGGTATGAGCCATTGCTTGAGGGGGTATGAGCCATTCATTGTCTTACGCGACCGACAGATTTATATTCGAAGAAATTCCATGGAAATCCATCCAGAATGAACGCGCTCGGGAAAGCGCTCGTCGTCGACGTGCCGATTCTAGTGTGAGGGCTTCCGAAGCCCAGGCGATACGCTTCATCTACGTGGTCACCATACCAAGATTATCTAATCCGTATGTTGGAAGGTGTTCAAAATAGGGCAGCCAGATTCATATCTGGCAACTACGACTATCATTCAAGTGTTACCCGAATAAAGCAAGACCTTGCATTTCAGTCATTGGAAGATCGCCGTGTCATCGCTCTTTTATGTCTTTTTCACAGGGACATTTATAATAATAAATTTCAATGTTTGCCGCTTCATGTACCTGTGCGCACATCTCGACGCATTTACAATGCACTTAGTTTTGCACGCATTCATGGTCAAACAAAGGCATTTAACTCATCACCACCACCTCGAGCTATTGCATATTGGAATAGTCTTCCGGATCACATTGCATCCATCTCTAATCGTGAAACATTCCGTGATAACTTGAATTGGTTGCGTATTAATATTGTATAAAGATGTTGTACTTTGCTTTTTGTAATATTTGCATTGTTGCCTTTTTTTCTTTTTTTCGTCTGTATATTTATTTTTTATTTTTTTTTTACTTGTAATTACTGTTGCCCCCCTTACTCAATGCCCTTCAATAGGCCTGTAAGGTATTTTGAATAAATAAATAAATAAAACGTCAGCGAAGAGCCGCGGACCCCGAGTTGAGGGATCGCTATGTTGAGGCCAAACGTCAATGGAGAGCCGTCAACCCTGAGTCGCAGGAGCGGGATGTTGAGGCCAAACTTCAGCGTCGTCTAGCCCTCAAGCAACCCGAGAACCCGACAACGGTGGTGCACGCCTCGGCAACGCTAGCGCCCACATCCCCGGTGCGACGGCCAGGTTTCAACGCGAGTTTCTCAACCGGAAATTCGGAGCCAGCTGCAGTGCGTGTGACCGGTTGTGGTTCGAGTGCAGCTTAGTACTCCTCAATGCAGTTCGTTCGGAGGAACATCGAAGAAACACACGACAAGCTTCGCTTACCCCCATTTCCTTGACAGGGGAAGGGCTACTAACTTTCCCCCCTTTTTTTCGGGTGTGCTTGGGCAGTCCTTCGAGAGATTTATGGCCGTGTGCGTACAATCGTGAAGATTGGTCGAAATTCAGGAGTTCGCCGGACTAAGCGGGAGAGTTGGAAGGTGTGTTATATATAAGGGCAGTCAGCAGATCAAAGATGCAATCTGGGCCTCCGGTGATCTCGCGCGTTTTTGCATTGTTCACGTTGTGTTACTATCGACTGTTCACGTAAATTGTCTCGTGAAGAATTGATGAACGCGTACTCTCATTTAGGGAAAGCTAATATTATAGGCCGATGGACTCCTCCTACTCCTCCTGAGCCCTTTCTTCCACTGTTCGGCACTTTCCCCAGTAATGAACTCTCTTGTCATGTATTCCCAGCAGATGATGTGCGGTGCCTAAAATGATGGATTCACTAAGCGTTATGATTTTTTGCACTCATTATGTGATACACAAAAAAGTACAAATGAGTGCACTGACGAAGACAATTTTCGATATCATGCCGGTAACCATGCATAATAAAGGAGCTTCTCTATTCTTCACCTGCCTCCACCCACCCATGCGGCGCCTAGAACAGTCTTGCGAATACAAGACGGTGATCATTTTCAAAGTGGAACAGCATTGGGACACGCATTTCCATCTGCCAGCAGACTAAAGCAGCACAAGGGAGCTCGAGCAATACGACTCTCGCGGAAAGACAACGAAAAAGAAGCATTGCCAGCACGTTCTAGCAAGCACGTTTTTTCCGTTCTGTCCCCCGATGAAAGGAAGGAACAGCCTCTTATATAGGTTTCCAACCATGAAAAGAACAACATTGAGTTTGTTCAGTACGTCGAAGGTTTCTGTATGCGAAAAGGCGCCACCTCGTCCGGCAATAACCGAGACCATGTCACCACCTCCTGCGATATTCGCTCCATTCCTGAGCTCAGGGGAAGACACCAGACGAGCTGCCGGTCCAGCGCCTCACGCGAACGTCGTTCCGATTACTGTGGAACCTGGCACTTCCACCATGGTGAGCAGGGGCAACTTCAAGCACGTTGCGAACGTTTCTGTTGTTTTCCCGCAATGTGACGAGCATATGCCTAACAGCCACGCCTATTGTTGACGCATAGCCTCCTATATTTTTTAGACCTATAATATCGCGTGGCCACTTTTTCTAAAACATGCTGGATTAATGATGAACTAAAGCCCTATGTCCAACGCGGACTGATTGAGAATGGCTCTTCTGGGATTCTTGATGGTCAGACCTTGAAGAAAGATTTTTCAGAAACTCGCGAAGTTTTCCAGAGCAATAGCTGTTGTTGTATTCGGTAACAGGTTGCCTTCCACATACCAAACTTGGCTCCAACAGCAGTACAGTGGTTGTCAATCTGTTGCATGTAGGCTCCCCACTTAATCCGATCTGCAGATTTGATGGACTTGCAACCAATGTAATGAGACAGTTCATAAGAGGCGTTGTTCACAGGAGTTGTCCGTGTCATACTGAGCATAGCCTCCTTATTTTTTTAAAATTATAGGAGGCTATGGTTGACGGTTATACTTGACGTACGTTGCCGCGTGCATCGTGATGTTTTTGAGTTGGGTGTTGAACTCGACAGAGACGACCCCATTAAGCAGTATGAAAGGGAACATGAAATTACATTCAACATGTTCCAGCGGCAGCACACAGATGCTGCTGCATGACCTTTACTAAAACTGCTCGTTCATATTCTAAAAATTGCTTGTTTAGTTTCCACAACCATCAAAGTACTGTTTTTGAAAAAGCTCCTTAGCTTTATCCAAAATAATTTAAAGGGAAAAATGCTTAATGACCCTAAATTGTTGACGGGAATGCTACTTGTTCCATGCGAACGCGTCACATTCTATATAGGCATCACGAGTAGCCTTCTCAAACAAATTTGGTGAAGTGCTTTAAACTTATGTGAAGCTAAAATTGGAAATTGAGTCCTTCCTTGCTTTCCATAAGTCAGCTCACTGCAGCACTGGCCGTTTTTCTGTCGTTTCAACATAAATAACCAATGAAGCTTGTCTCTGCATGGTATTTATCGATAGTGGTCCATCCATAAACAGCAGAAAACGTTCTCTAAGAACCCCATTGCTCTATGTTCGCTTCCACACTGGCATCCGCTTCCAGGACCGATCCAGCCACAGGACTGCGGAAACCCATACGATGCCCGTCACCACGTCCAGGGACGCGTCCGGCATGGAATCCAGCAGCTCGTCCAGTATGCCGTCCGACATTCCGGCGCCGTCCCGCCCACCGCCGGGCGCCCAATTGATCGGCACCATGCAAAGATACCGCTCATTGCCTCTGGCGCGCAAGTCCTCGGGTGCAAATTTGAAAAGGCTCTCCTGGTCGTGAGTTCAGCATAGTCACACAATATTCTCTAATATACGAAAACATTAAGTTAGGCAGATCACTCTTGGTGTTTGTTATGCGAAGCATTTTGCAGGTAGTCGCCTACTCAGCAATTTCCTCTGAAAAGGTTGCCTAGAGTAGCGACGAAGAACTGAACCCTTGGGCGCGCATATGTAGCTAAGAAACAACTGTCATCGTTAAATGATAACGAGACTGCGGCTCCGCTGCAGCTGATGCCTAAGGCATTATTCATAGTCTCATCGGCTTAAATATCTGCAATTGGAATGAAGGATCCTTAGTCGAATGGTGTGGCCTTCCTTGGCTCCTTTGCTTCTTAGAGTGGATGCTGGAATCCTGATCATATTTACTTAAAATGAAGCCATGTTTGCCGCAATTAATCTTGACAGAATCTGGCCTTGTAAAGGCAGCAGCAATCGTTCTCAGCGATCACGAAATTGTGGACGTTGCCACTACAGTTGATAAAAGCGCGGCGTTCGTAATATGCATGTCTGGAGGCGTAACTGCTCGACTTTGTGATATCACGGTTGCTGTCGTCCGAAGCATTTTAAAAATTGGGCTCATATTGCGAACAGCATTGGTAACGACACGGTGGCGTTCTCTGGTAGCATTCAAAATGTGTGTTCATTTCAAGCACACACTTCTGCAGTGCCATGGCTAACATCTAGAGCGTGGGTAACCGCAAACGCAGTTACCAGCGGTTATAATTGCTTTTGCGGTGCACACGAAAGACGGCGGCGAGCTTAAAACGTCGGTATGCTTGACACGTTGCATGAGGCCCCATGAAGAAACCCGACACTGTAGCCTCAAAGGCGTTTCCTCTTGGACAGGGATGCGTCTGGTTTTCTTTTCTTGAGGATCGCGCCTCGAGCCAGTGGTGATGGCAGTAATGTTTGTAGCCCAATGTGGACCCGCAATAACGATGACGGTATACAGGGGTGTCACGAGTTATCTTGGTGGGCATTTAAAATTGTCGTCTACTGTGTAGTGCGATTCCATTGTCGTTGAAGGGAAGCAGAAGCAGCATCCAGATATTAAAGAAGTCGTTTCATTGCTTCCACTTCCTGTTTACTCGCGAACAGCTTTGGAGGCAATGAATGGAAAGCTACAGGGCACAGCTTATGCACATGTATTAGTGCCGCCAGCGCCAGAGTCGCATTACTCTGTTTTCTTGGGACAGACAGCGCATCAACGCAACTTGCTACTTGCGGCTGTTTCGCAGTTGCCGGAAACGCGATAAAGCGAAGCAAACCTTACGCGGCTTCAAAAGTACGTGATTTTAAGAGTGGTTTATTGTATGTCTAATTATTCTATACGTAAATTACTAAATTGGATGCTTGTTTCCTATTCCCAAGCTTGAAAAAAAAAACGCGAATAAGACTTTGCGAGTATTTTCAAACGCGATTTCACCTGTGCAGGCATTGCATCCGTTGCTTTCCGTGCGTGCCTTTCATGTCACGTAAAGCTACTCGCGAACATATATAGTTGTGGCAGCCTGTCGCCGTCAATGTTATATTTTAAGACTGCAACGGTGACATTATATTACGGGAGTTCCATAACGGAGTGGTCGTTCTGAAATGTCAAAAGTGCAGCCAGCGACGCAACCCGGCGTCGGAACACAGAAGGTGTCGTATGACCAGCGGAGCGTATTCGGTAAAAGTCCATCTAGTGGACTGTCCACTTCGGCCGCCGCTGATTGGCTGGAGCTGCACGAGTTAGCCGGAGACAGGCTGAGGGACCCTGCCTCCTTGTCGCTGGTACCGCTGCCCAGCAAATCAGTACTTCAGCAGCAGCCCTAATGGACAGTCCAGTAGGTGGGCAACTACGAAATACCCCCTCCAGGGTATCGGTGACACGCCGAGCCGAACACCAGCATGGGTGATGAATCAGCACAAAGAACAGCCAAAACCGCAGCCTTACCCGAATGTCGGAACTTGCAGCTATAGATGCCGGCATCGGAAGAAGCGATGCAGCATACAGAAACACGCATCGAACATAACACAGGCTATAGAACTAATAAGCTTTTATTTTATTTTATTTACAGTATTGACACGTATACATGTTTATCTTTCACCGGTGGCCGCTTTCCACCGGCTAACAAATGTTAAACGTTATCGCTCGGCGCAGGACGCGCCTGTATCGGAAGTTTCTAGAACGTTATCGATGCTTCTTTCCATTGCCGGTTTTCACCGACGCTTCTGTTATCTGATTGCATGACTGACGCGAATTGTCTAGAACTTTCTGGAAGACACGCGGGCATCAGGGATTAATCTAGAACCTTCGATGACTCAGCTATAAAAGCCGACGCGTTTCGCCGCTGATCAGATTTTCGACGATCGCCGACTGTGTTCGCCGCTATCGTTGTACTTTGAGTGTACATTGATTTTGTGGGCACAGGTTCGCCCAATAAACAACCAGTCTCGTCGTACACAGTTTTACGACTGTTTTCTTCAGCGTCACTACTACGTGACATCTGGTGGAGGTGCTAGTGCGTTCATGCAGCGAACGCCCCCGCAAAGCCGCGATCCAAGCCCGAAACCGGAGGACAACGCCAACGTCACCAAGGACCAGCGAGCTAGCCGTAGGCAGCAAGGACTTCTGCCGGAGTACGGACTTCTTCCCGAGAAGACCACAGCGATCAAGGCCAAGTCAACGACCTCAATGGCAGCCCCAGCGTCCCCCATCCTGCTGCAACAACCTCGGGAGCCCCCGACCTTCCGTGGATCATCGGCTGAAGACCCTGAAACCTGGCTGGAGACATACGAGCGGACCGCGACGTTCAACAAATGGAGCGACGACGACAAGCTACGCCATGTCTATTTTTCGTTGGATGACGCTGCTCGGACCTGGTTTGAGAACAGAGAGACCACTCTGGTTACGTGGGACCTTTTTCGTGAAAACTTCATGAGGACTTTCACGAGTGTCGTACGAAAGGAGAGGGCAGATGTTCTCTTAGAAACCAGAGTGCAATTGCCGAACGAGAACATCGCGATCTTCACGGAGGAGATGACTCGCCTCTTCCGCCACGCCGACCCCGACATGTCTGAAGAAAGGAAAGTTCGGTTCTTGATGCGGGGTGTCAAAGACCAACTATTCGCCGGATTGATGCGCAACCCGCCCAAGACTGTCGCCGAATTTTTTTCCGAGGCTACAAAGATCGAGAAGACGCTTGAGATGCGCGTCAGGCAATACAACCGCCGTGCCCTGACCAACTACGCCGACGCTCAAGCGCTAGGCGCCGACGACCTGCGCGAGACCATCAGAGCGGTCGTTCGCGAGGAGCTGCATAAGCTCTTTCCCAGGTCGCAGCCTCACGTGGCATCTATCGCCGACGTCGTCAAAGACGAAGTTCAGCGCTCACTTGGAGTTCTCGATGTGCAGCCACAATCACCGCAACATCAGCCGGAAGCGCTGACCTACGCCGCCGTCGCCCGTCGTCAAGGCCCCCCTCCGCGCTCGCGCCAGGGCCCCGTAACGCCGCAGTTCCGTCGTCCACCGCCGCCGCTGCCAGCACGCCCGCCCGTCGCCCAGCGCAGCTACCAGAGGAAGACGGACATTTGGCGCGCCCCCGACCACCGCCCGCTCTGCTATCACTGCGGGGAAGCCGGCCATGTCTACCGCCGATGCCCATACCGCGAAATGGGCCTACGAGGGTTCCCCGTCAACGCGCCGCGTCCCGATCGAGGTGAACGACCGCGCGACATCGCCGACTACCTCGCCGGAGCCCAGTGGCAACCACGACGATCCTCACGCTCGCCGTCACCAGGCCGCTACATCTCGCCGCATCGCCGTCAGTACAAAGGTCCCACCCGGGGCCGATCTCCCAGCCCTTACCCGGGAAACTAAAGGCAGCAACCGATGGAGGTGCGGTTGCTGTACGACGCAATGCCGAAGATCCTCCGACGCCGCCGACGACGACGATTCGCGATTCATCACGACGAGATATCAGCACGCCGCCTAGCAACAGCCTTGACAGCACTTCGCCGCCGAAAGAAGACCTTCCGACGCGACGTAGCAGCAGCAGAGCAAGCCGACGCAGCCGTGATCCGACGCCACGAATTAACCGCAACGCCAGACGCCGGTCTACCGATCTAGACGTGCTCATCGATGGCCATAACGTCACCGCTCTCGTCGACACTGGAGCCGACTATTCCGTCTTCAGTGGACCGTTCGCCGCCAAGTTGAAGAAGGTGAAAACAGCCTGGCAAGGACCCGATATCCGGACAGCGGGAGGCCACCTAATAACGCCGACTGGAATTTGCACAGCGCGAGTCACGGTAAACAACCGCACTTACTCGGCGAGCTTCGTAATCCTGCAGCACTGCTCCAGGGATGTCATCCTAGGCATGGACTTTCTAAATCAACACGGTGCAGTCATCGACTTAAGGTCCAAGTCGATAACGCTTTCAACGCACAACGCGATACCAACGGATACAAGCATAAGTTACCATGCCTTGAATGTGCTTGACGAACAAGTCACCGTTCCGCCTCGCTCCACTCCAGCGTAATGATTTCCGTCGGTACCGAAGTGCCTGCAGACATGGAGGGCGTCATCGAGGGCGATCATCACTTACTGCTCGACCGTGAAATTTGCGTCGCTAGAGGCATAGCTGAGCTACGTGCAGGGAAAGCAAGGGTGATGCTCACGAACTTCAGCCCCGAATACAAGCACATTAACAAAGGCACCACGGTCGCCTACATCGACGAAATAGTACAAGCCAGCAGTGCGTTCGCCTTCACGGATTCCAGTGCACCTGCAGCGACGACTATAGTACCTGAACCAACTTTCGACGTCAATCAGAACCTTCCCAGGCACAAGAAAGAACAACTAAAGGCTCTGCTCCTGCAATACGAGGACTGCTTCTCGTCGTCGTCAAAAGTTCGACAAACCCCTGTCGCCAAGCACCGCACCATAACCGACGAAAATGTCCGGCCACTCCGTCAGAGCCCGTACCGAGTTTCGGCGCGCGAACGCGAGGCCATAAGGCAACAAGTCGACGAAATGCTACGCGACGACATCATCCAGCCGTCCAAGAGTCCGTGGGCGTCCCCCGTGGTGTTAGTGAAGAAGAAGGATGGAACCCTACGTTTCTGCGTCGATTATCGTCGCCTCAACAAAATCACGAAGAAGGACGTATACCCCCTCCCACGGATTGACGACGCCTTGGATCGACTCTACAACGCAAAGTATTTTTCGTCGATGGACCTCAAAACCGGCTACTGGCAAATCGAAGTCGACAAGAGGGACCGGGAGAAGACTGCGTTTATAACACCAGACGGACTGTTCGAGTTCAAGGTCATGCCGTTTGGTCTTTGCTCGGCGCCTGCCACTTTCCAACGTGTCATGGATACAGTACTGGCAGGCTTGAAGTGGCAGACTTGCCTCGTCTATTTGGACGACGTCGTTGTGTTTGCCTCAAGCTTCGAGGAACACCTCCGGCGCCTTGAAACAGTTCTTCAAGCAATCAAGACCTCCGGACTCACGTTGAAGCCAGAAAAGTGCCGCTTCGCATATGAGGAGCTCTTGTTTTTGGGCCACGTCATCAACAAGTCTGGAGTGCGCCCCGACCCTCAGAAAACTGCGGCCATCTCCAACTTTCCTCCGCCCGCTGACAAGAAGGCAGTGCGTAGATTTCTTGGACTGTGCGCCTATTACAGGCGCTTCGTCAGGAATTTTTCACGGATCGCTGAGCCACTGACGTATCTCACGAAGGCCGACGTCGAGTTCAAGTGGGAGACGCCGCAAGTCAAAGCATTTGAGGAACTGAAGCGACGCCTGCAATCGCCGCCAATACTTGCGCATTTCGACGAAAATGCCGATACCGAAGTCCACACCGACGCAAGCAGCGTAGGACTCGGCGCCGTGCTTGTGCAGAGGACTGACGGACTAGAAAGGGTTGTAAGTTACGCTAGCCGGTCGCTATCGAAGACGGAAGCAAATTATTCCACAACAGAAAAGGAGTGCCTCGCCATCATCTGGGCTACATCAAAGTTTCGCCCCTACCTCTATGGCAGGCCCTTTAAAGTTGTAAGCGACCACCACGCCTTGTGTTGGCTAGCTAACTTGAAGGATCCTTCAGGTCGCCTCGCACGATGGAGCCTGAGACTTCAAGCATTCGACATCACCGTCGTTTACAAATCCGGGCGAAAGCACGCTGACGCAGATTGTTTGTCTCGCGCCCCCGTCGAACCGCCGCCACAAGACGACCAGGATGACGACACTTTCTTGGGACCCATCAGTGCCGACGAATTCGCCGAACAACAGCGAGCCGACCCGGAACTAAGGAGCCTTGTAGACTACCTGGAAGGCAAGACCGTCATTTTGCCGAAGGCGTTCAGGCGAGGATTGGCGTCGTTCTTCTTGCAAAACGAAATTCTCCTAAAGAAGAACTTCTCGCCTCTCCGAGCCAACTACCTCCTCGTGGTACCCTCAGCATTGCGTCCAGAGGTTCTGCAAGCTCTCCATGACGACCCAACGGCTGGACATCTCGGTTTTTCCCGCACTCTCGCGAGGATACAAGAAAATACTACTGGCCTCGCCTCTCTGCTGACGTCGCCCATTACGTAAGGACATGCCGAGACTGTCAGCGACGCAAAACACCGCCGACAAGGCCAGCCGGGCTTCTACAGCCGATCGAGCCACCTCGCCGACCGTTCCAGCAGATCGGGATGGACTTACTGGGGCCTTTTCCGACGTCGACGTCCGGGAATAAATGGATCATCGTAGCTACGGACTACCTCACCCGCTACGCCGAAACAAAAGCCTTGCCCAAAGGCAGTGCCGACGAGGTAGCCCGATTCTTCGTTGAGAACATCCTCCTGCGTCACGGTGCCCCGGAAGTCCTCATCACCGACAGAGGTACGGCCTTCACGGCTGAACTAACTCAAGCCATCCTGCGATACAACCAGACAAGCCATCGCCGCACCACCGCCTACCACCCGCAGACGAATGGCCTCGCCGAGCGCCTAAATAAGACCATCGCCGAGCGCCTAAATAAGACCATCGCCGACATGCTGGCAATGTACGTCGACGTCGAACACAAGACGTGGGATGCCATCCTTCCGTACGTGACCTTCGCATACAACACGGCCGTGCAAGAAACGACGCACATGGCGCCGTTCAACCTGGTCTACGGAAGGAACCCGGCAACGACGCTTGACGCCATGCTACCGGACGTCGCTGACGAAGAAAATCTCGACGTTGCCACCTATTTGCAGCGTGCCGAAGAAGGTCGACAGCTTTCCCGCCTGCGCATCAAGAACCAGCAGAGAACCGACAGCCGACACTACAATCTTCGACGACGCTACGTCGAGTACCAGCCCGGAGACCGTGTTTGGGTCTGGACTCCGATACGCCGACGAGGACTTAGCGAGAAACTCTTACGTCGCTATTTCGGACCATATAAGATCATCCGACGCATTGGCGCACTGGACTATGAGGTCGTGCCAGACGGCATTTCGCAATCACAGCGGCGCCGCGCACGACCCGAAGTCATCCATGTGGTGCGTCTTAAGCCTTTCTACGCCCGCTGACGAACTTAGGTACTTTGTTACTTTATTTTTTTTCTTTATTACGCGTGGTTTTGTTTACGCTTTCACATTTGTTTGTAGCATCGGGACGATGCTTTTTAAGGGGAGGGTATTGACACGTATACATGTTTATGTTTCACCGGTGGCCGCTTTCCACCGGCTAACAAATGTTAAATGTTATCGCTCGGCGCAGGACGCGCCTGTATCGGAAGTTTCTAGAACGTTATCGATGCTTCTTTCCATTGCCTGTTTTCACCGACGCTTCTGTTATCTGATTGCATGACTGACGCGAATTGTCTAGAACTTTCTGGAAGACACGCGGGCATCAGGGATTAATCTAGAACCTTCGATGACTCAGGTATAAAAGCCGACGCGTTTCGCCGCTGATCAGATTTTCGACGATCGCCGACTGTGTTCGCCGCTATCGTTGTGCTTTGAGTGTACATTGATTTTGTGGGCACAGGTTCGCCCAATAAACAACCAGTCTCGTCGTACACTGTTTTACGACTGTTTTCTTCAGCGTCACTACTACGTGACAGTATACTGCGGTCACGAAGGACCATGCAGGTGGGAAAATATACAGTTTCAAATTTACAAGCACAAATGGAGCCGTAAGGCACTCAAGCTCACAGAAAAGGGAAACAAAGCAATCTTACGCATATCTAGAAGTAGAACAGCGCAGTCTGTCAAGATAACAAAATAACACAGTTCATAGTAAGTGACGCATACTATAAGAAGTATAAAAGTAAACAAAAAAAGAACTCTTCCCGGAATACGTCGGGTGCGTAAATACAGTATTTGCAAATTATGAAGTAACACTGCATCAATAAAGCACGTAGTGAAAAAAACGACGAAATGCAAAAGTGAAAGCGAAAAAAAAAGTCACATGAACATTCAGTGGTTTACTGCATTTCTAAATCAGTAAGTAGCGCACTTTCAAATGCACTTGCAGATTCTAAAGAAACAATATTTTCAGGCAGCGAATTCCAATCAGAAATGGTTCGTGGGAAAAAAGAGTACTTAAAAAGATTAGTGCGCGTTTGATAAGAAAGTAGATTATGTGAATGTCGATTTCTCGATGTACGTGACAAAAATGGCTGAATAAATGCACGCGCATTCACATTAAGTCTGTTGTGATAAAGCAAGAATAAAAATTTAAGTCTTGATATTTTCCTGCGCTGCTCTAAGGTTGGAATCTTATTTGCCAGCATTAAAGATGATGGTGAATCTGTTCTCTTATATTTGTTAAATATGAAGCGTACTGCTCGCCTCTGTACCATCTCAAGCCTTTGCTTATCTTTTTTGTAGTGGGGATCCCACTAGCTGAGATATAGTGGATCCCACAAGCTGAGATATAGTGGAGCACTTTGAAAGTCTACGGTGTAGCAAAGAAATCGCAGCGCCTGGCACTGGCAAAGTAAGCCCTGGAATTGCAGAAGCTTCTCAAACCTCCTTTAATAAACAACCTCGCTGACTTTACTGTATGAGTTGGCCTTAGTGGCGTCCATCAGCGAAGCTTCCTATTTTTAATGAACATGCACTGAAAGTAGCGGGTGCCTGGTGTGGTGATTTACGTGGTAATTTATTTCTCCTTCTCTATCCACGTGACGAACGCACTCATGCGTTCTTTAGAACTAGTATTTGATACGTCTTCATGCCAGTGCTTCGATCCTTATTTGTTCTTCACACGTGCTTCATGCTTTTTCTCCAAACGACTTTTGCGGAAATCGACACTGCGAAGGAAGAATCTTTAAATATAGCGTTGACGTGAAGTTTCAGGGAAAACAGCCAGCTCTGAAAGAAAGTTAGACCATTTTAAGAAACATTTGACCTAACTCGGATATTGAACCGAGAACCACTTGCCTTCAGTTCACTCGAGTCCGCAACGCAGCTATACGAAAGCATAACAGGTACCGCCTACGGGCGAAAAAAAAAAAGGGGGGGGGGGGGGCAGCTTCACACTAGTGGTGCGAAGTCTGAGCAAACCACGCAGCCGATGGGCCTTCCCTAGCTTTAACTTGGCTTTTCATTAGCTTTAACTTGGTTCTCTCTTAGCTTTAACGTGGCCTTTCTATTAGCTTGGCTTTTCTAGGCTTTAGGTGGAGGCGCTGGGGAAACTCTGACTCATTGCGAAGCCTTCGGAGTCGCTCTCGAGTGGCAGCGCGGCGCTTTTTCGTGCCGCTCCTCCTCTCCTTCGGGCGTGACGATCTTCTTCGGACGACCCACGTGCTCGGCGCTCACGAGGCAAAGTGTGTCTCCGCGCCTCGGCGACGCGAAGCTATATACGCTCGACTGACGCCATTGCGTCGCTTCTCCGTATACGACGAGAGCTACGACGGAGGAACGAGCGGCGTTCCTACAGTGCGCTGCTGCGGAGCTTAGGCAAGGAGTCGCTAGGCGGCGCTGTGGCGAGAGCTGCGGTGGGGCGGGGCGGTGGCTGCGCAGCTGGGGCGAGGAGGTGGCGCTCCGTTGCTAGGCGACGCCCGTGACGTCATAGACAGGCGGAGGAGTTTCCTGCGTTCACCAGCGGAATACCTCCAGCCTAAACAGCTTTGCTGTTAATAATGAACGATTCTACGCACACAAATAATACACAATGAGCTTTGATAAAATACGCAAGCTGGAGGCATAACCGTGAAAGACGAATTGTGCATTCATTTGAATGTAGCTCGGAGATAACATTCTCATTCCTGAAGCACTCTCAACCTCGAGAATTTCTGAGTGATTGATTGTTTAGTGTCTTTTTTTATGGAATGGCCAGATTTGGCAAATGAGCACCAGGGCCATGTTAACGAGTGTACAACGGTACATTAACTGTGTAGGTCATGTGACTATAAAAGGGCCTAATGACGACAGTTGTAAAGTGCCTAAAGTGTACTTGTATTACCTACAACAGCACGCTTGCTACGAGGCATTTCGCACCAGGACATCCAATTGCTAAAAAATTTCAAAGCTTATGATCGATCAGTATTCCGAAGAGTACTTAATGGAGACAACAGAAACTACACAGAAACTTAAACAAGCCCGCAAGGATTCTTGTACGGGACAGAATTCACTCGCTCATAATGAATAGGTATTTTGTGAAGCCAAAGCAGAACACCTGTGGCAAGTGTCACGGCAAAATAAAATGTTTTTCTTACAGTACAGGAGGACGCACATCACTACTTCCATTCTGCGCCTGCATCCTCGTCCTCCTGGTCTTCCTCGTCCTCCTCTGGTTCATCCTTTTGACCACTTGTAAGCATCGAAAGTGCTCGTTCATCATTTTCATAGCCCAATGAGCTAACGAACGGTTCTTGCGTGATGTACACGTGCTAGTTAGGCTTACTTATTGTCATCAAACTGGGACATAGTTGGTTACTGCCCGGCCTTTAGTGTGACACTTTTTATGTGATATGATCAACCATACTTGGGGAGCTTCATATACCATGACACTTGGTTTTGTGCAGAGACGAGTAGATCATGTGCATGGTGTGAGACAAAAAAAAAAAAAAACACTGGGTCGGCTTATGAACCTGAATGCGTGAGGCTTTCATAACCAATGTGCCGGCCCCTATAGTTCAGTATATTACGGCATCGATCGTCTCTGTCTGCAGGGTGCCGGCCACGTGAGCAGTGTTCTTGCTTAAAGAAAAAACTCACAGGCCTGCGCGGCAGACGCGGCACAGTCGCCGCGTAAGCTGGAGGAGTGGCTCTATGGGAGCTCCATTTTCGGCAGAACGCACTAGCGGGTCTTCGCGGCGAAGTCTCTTTGCGTCGTTTTCACCAGAATGAACTGAACTGTCCGCCCTCCGTCTTCGGCGAGCTGCGGCTTGTGCTGCGCTCTGCACAGCGGTCTGCTGAGCCCGACGTTGCCTCGTTGCAGCCGCGCACGTAGCTGTATACGATTCGCTTCTTCAGCAGCGGTTCGCACCTTGCGCGTAGGCGCCATAGCGTCTACCGAAGAGTAAACGCAGGTATCGAGAATACGCGGCGCACATGTAACATTCTTTGACACGTGACACGATGCGATGGAACTGCTACATGTCGTGCCATCTGGTAGAATACAACGCAACTGCAATGCAAAGTTTGCACGTATCGACGCTACGCTGCGCGCAACTCGCACCACGTGACAAGTGGCACAATACCATGCTACTGATGCTATTGCTGCTGCAGATGATGATGATCGATTGGCATCCCCTTTGAAACGGTTCGTTGACAAATATTCACATAACCTGCTTGATTTATTCAGGTATGCTATACATGTTTTTCATTCTAGCATTTTTGTATACAACTTGTCAATCTCCTTTTTCTTCCTCCAAGCTTTTTTTTATCTACCTTGAACCGCTACCCACCCACAGGCTACATAGCTTGCCACCTAGTGCAATAATACAAAAGCGCAATGCAAACTGTGCGCGTATGGACGCTACGCGAGGCGCATCTCCCATCGCGTGAATCCTCGCGCGCTAGGACGCCTGTAGATGGCATGTTTCCGCACCAGCTAGCAAGCGCTTGCGTTACGCAGTTCTATAGTAACTGACTCCCGCTCACATTGCCGGGGTACGATACCGGCGGCAACTGGACCAAAGAAGATGCGGACACCTGAAGAAGAAGCCGCTCACCTTGAAGCGCGTCGCGCGGCCAAGCGAGAATCTGCACGTCGGCGGCGAGCCGATTCGGAATACCGTGCCTAGCACCACTCAGCATCTCCTAGCGAAACTTAGCCAAGTCTACTAAAACCTGGAAGAAGCTAGGTCGATCCCCAGCTCCGTTGTTTACTCCAGCCTTGTACCACTAGTGCAAGCTGCCCACGTTTTTTTTTTTTTTCTTATTCCTGGCGATAGTTGCGACGGACACCGGCGGCAGCTGACAACGTCGGCAACCCAGATGGGTATTGGAATGAGCCCATAATAGCTTGCGCTCTAAATGTTTCAGGGATACCAAAACTAGCGTGGGAGAATATATCAATGTATAAAACCTTTCTTACAAAAGTGCCTAGTGCTATTGGCCATCGCCACTGCGATGCTGTCGTTATGACACTGAGTGCCAGCAGGAGTCATGGGTACTCAAATGGCTGCCACTTCAAATGATTAAAATTGCCAATCCTGTTCCTAACTATCGTTTTATAGGAATAACCGATGCATTGCAATGCTGGTACCAGCGATGTAAAAGCAAACAATGGTCTCGTGAAATATACTGTCTGACACACTGTGCAGGAGTATGAATGCGGAATATGAACGAAAGCTTTAAAAAAAGTGCAATTTGTTGATTTTAAATTTTGCGTCTTGTCACTAATTTTGTATGTCTTGCTCCCCTCTCGTTCTAATCCTTTCCATCACACAGCTCCAGCGTCACTTCACTTCTGTAAGTATGCTCATGTGCTATGGGGAGCCTGTTTTGAAGTCTTCTTTCTGAGTGAGAAATCAGATTGTTAAGTCCAAATGCCAACCCTCTAGATTGAAAAAATCGACCTCTGCTTGAAAGTGGAAGACAGCTTTGTGAAACTGATTATCACTTTTACTGATCATGTGGCACTAAACAGAATAGTGTTGCTTTTTATGGGTCTCGTGTTCATTATTAAGAGGTATTCTTTCGAATCTAAACACCTTTACATGTAATAATTGCTACGGTCTTTCCATTGCAGGGGAAGAGCTTGCACGCGGCACTGTCATTATTTCTAGGCGGCTTATTGTGCGTTCCTCTTGAGTGAACAAAGCGAACGCTTTTCAGAAATTTCATCTATGCATACAGAACACATCATAACAGCTTTTATTACTTTACCATGACCGAGTTCTTTTAGTATAACCCCTTCAGTCACGGCGTACACATTTGTGTACGCGACTTATTTTCACAATTTCTCTGCAGTGGTGTCAAGGAATAGATCGCGAACATTAAGCTTATAGTAACTTGAAAATTCCGCTTACCCTAACGCACCTGCATTTTATTTATTAGTGCAATGTGTCACTATAGACGACCGCTTTGGTGAAGGCACTACCGTGTTTGACGGGCTGTTCGACGTGAAGCGGTTTGGTAGCAGCTGTGAAATAACTTTTTTTCCTTTCTAGTAATGCTTGCAGCGAATAATTAAATTGTGTATGTAATTCGAGCGGTTTACTAAATTTATTTTATGAAGAAATGTAGTATGACTGACTGATCACTAAGCAGATATTCGATAACTCTATAATTATAATGAGTCATCATAATATGCACAAGGAGTCCTTCCACTACCTAGATTTGCTTTCAATGGAGCATGCAGTACCTTGGCATAAATATTTGTAAGTTTCATACATTTATCGAAAGTCTATCATAATTCGTGACTGAAGGGGATAAAGACCACGCCACATTTCTTGAGAAATTTTGACGACTGTCCTAACAGTATTGTTGAAACATTTCTATCGATGAACGGCAAGTAATAAGGAAGACGATGTAGCACATTTTCATTTATTACGAAGGTAGAATGCTATAGCTAAGCAATCATGATCACTTCTTTTGTGGTAGATTGGTGACTTCTGTGTGAGGGCCTCAAAATGTTGTATTGCGATAGCCACATAAAGTCTGCACAACCTCCAAAATCTCTCGTGCTACGGTGAATCCTTGTCATTCAGAATACCGTGACCTGCGAGATTCCCGGTGCTCCCGAGGAACTGAGCTCTTCCTTCGTATGGATAACGCGCCTTCCCTTGCTTTCCCAAGGCATTTCACTTTACGAAAGCAATTATAGCTTTCGACTGCAGTATTCACTCGACAGAATAAACGCTCGTCGACATTCTCAAGAACAATCTATTAGTCCGATTAACAGCAGCACTTACTTTTAGTCTGTCTCCAGCAATTACGTCCGAACTTTACTTGCAGACGCTGAAACAGACGCGGAAACCCAGGCGGGCAAGCGCACGCCGAAGACCACCCGTAAGTCAAGTCCAATTTTGAAAGCTCGTATCAATAGGAGCTGCAGCATTTCCTTTTCAACTGTCTTAATACAATTGACCCCGTGAGTCAGTAAACACTTAGTCTAAGAACTTGAAAACCTAACAGACCCGTTTGAATCTATGTGTAGCGAAGATTTACTGAAGTTTGTGTTCGAATGATGTTTATTGACTATACCATTCGCGAGCACTGCCTAAATACATACGTCAAATCAAGCAGAAGGACAGTGTCAAACGTCGATGCATGGTCTTCAATAGGACGAAGGCAAGTCACGATACTTCTCGCGAAAAGACTTGCTATGAGAGATGATGACGCATAGAAGTTTAGCACATATGTAATCAAATATAAGTGGTCTTTCAATTGCAAGGGAAGAGCTTGCTCTCTATATAGTCATCACGATGATATAGAAAATGAAGCCCGTCACAAGGGAACGCAATTGTTATGTTTATTTCTAATCAAGCTATTATAGGACAAATACAGAAATGAAACTACACGGAAAGATTACTTGGTGCCGGAGGGAATAAAACCCACATCTTACGGGGAAGCCAATTTTGATGCAGAGCGAAACGTAGCATGGACACAAGAAGGCACAAGACAAGACACAGCTCTGTGTGCTGTCTTTATACTTGTGCCTTGTTGTGTCCATGTTACGTTTCGCGCTGCGTCAAAAGGTTTCTGGATGAATCACCAACAAGCCCTCATCGCTACCCTTGCTCACATCTTACGCACGTGTAATGTACACTACAGTTTAGCCAGTGGGATAAGGTTATCCATTGTATTGTGCCTTTATGGTTCCTGCTGTATGGTAAAGACGTTTTTGATGTTGTCAAGCTAAATCGTGAAATACGACTGTGTGCGGACGATTGCGCTTTCTTTATTGAAATCATTTGTACTATCGACCAAACTTACACTGAATGACAGCCTGAATGACATTCTGTCTTGGTGTGAGGAATGGGGGGTGGCCTCGTAAGAAAACCTCGTAAGAAAACAACATATCCCTTATACTTACATGTTAGGCTCTTCCCCACTGAAATAAGTTACTAGCTACAAATATTTAGGTATCACCCTGTCTAGCAATATATCCTGGAAGCTTCATGTTAACAATTTATGTGCCTTCGCGGTTTGTGAATTGCGTTTCGTAAAATAAAAACTTCAAAAACCTCCACCATTTGTTAAACTGCTAGCTTATTACTGCTTAATTTGACGCAAGCCCGAGTACGTCTGTATTGCCATGGGAAACCTCCACTGAGCGCAAAATTCTTATAATTACGAAACCAACTCACCACCATTATCAAAATGCTTTCACTGCATATTTTGCCCGAAGTAAAAGGTTTAAATAATCACTTTTTCCGCGCACCATTGATGACTAAAATCGCTTGGCTTTGTGGCAATCGTATTCGCACTTGTGTACTTTTTGGATTCACATGTCTTGTTAATTCTTTCCTTTTGTTCATTTTCGCCCTCTCTGCATGAAGCTCGTGTCCGAAGGATGAATTAATCAATAAAATGTATCAAGGGGCCACCGGTGCCTCTGTTCCCGCTTCGTCATCAGTCAATTTCTCTAGTAACTACTAATGCGGTAACGACAAGACCGTGAACATATAGAATATTACCCAAGCCCTGTTACCGTATGGAAACACGCTTGGACAAACGTTTTGATCCGGCAGATTGAGGCAGCCTTGAGGCATCGTATTACCCTATACCACGCAGGTGATACGGAAACATGCCGAGGCTAAGAATCCTAGTCATTATTATTAAAGAAGTAAGGCCAGAAAACAGGGCTCGTAACAAACAATCACGTAAAATTCGACGGACTTGTGCGGCCATGCACAATTACACCGAGGTTGTTCACGTCACTCTACCCACCTAAATCACCGTTCCGAGGCGCCTTCTCCGGGACGCATGACGGTACTGCCACAGATGCTGTCAAGGGTGCATTGCAGTTTCTTCTAGTGTTACTCCGGTTTCACACTTGGCGGGAAATGCTGCGGTATCTGCGGAGTTAGTGCAGTCACAAAAACGTTTCAACCCCTCGCGTCCTGTTGTGTCAGCCTGGCCTGCTGAACCAAGCGAGCCAGAGCGAATGCCACAACATCGCGATGTCTCACTTATAAGTAAACACATTCTGTTCTCATGACGTCACGTCACACAGACCTCTTGGGGAAAAGAAGCTGAAACTGGTTAGCAGGTAGCTATTACAGTAAATCTGATGGGGTGCGACTTGTTAGTACTACCTCTTTTGGCTTTCGAGATTCAACATAGTCATTAAATGACAGAAATAAAATTTTAAAGGTGTAAGTCATAACTCACTTTTTATGCAAACATAAAGAAATATTTAAATCTGGTATATAAGCTCACAGGTTCATAGCACTTAAATGAAAGGTTGCCACGTTAATAGAATTTGTAGTTTAGAGTGAATCTTAAACAACTAGGCCAACTTGCTGCCTTTCGAATGTCGCGTGCAGAAGCAAACTCAGAAATTATGCATGCCTTAATCAGTCGATGGTGATCTACTACACTAGTGCGAGCGAGTTGTGACGCCTGTTTCTTTCTTTACAGTCCCTCACAGACCTCCAGCACCCGTCGTAGGTCACGTGGGCGCCCCATGCAACGACTCCACTCCTTGTCTGGGACAGTCCCACTGCGTGGAAGGCGTCTGCCGGTGCAGGGGTCCTGGTATACACGTCGTGAGAGGCGTGTGCGTTTCTATCACCGCGCCGGTGACTAAGAATACCCCTTCGCCCAAGAGCCCAAGCACTCCAACGTGAGTACTTCGTAATTATAAGAGTGTCTGGAGGCATATAAAGCTCTGCGTACCTAGAGATCACCTCTCGATATACATGGATACAGAGACACCACTTTAATCAGCATCTACCACGCCGACTTCTGGGAGATTAAATGTGTTAAAAAAGACATAATTTTGCTGATTGCTAGGAACTATCAGTATAACAGCATAATTCATCTTTAAAGTGACATAAATACTCTCTTAGCTCCGCGTAACTTGCCTATAAAAACTGGACAAAATTCCTTCAATATACACTCGGAAATGTAGCATTAATTCGAGTTTTGCGAAACTGCGTTTAAGTACTAGAGAGCTGTTTGAGGCATTTAGGATAAAAACTACACGTGGGTGTGTAAGCGAACCTTCGGTGTCACTAGCTGATTGCGAGATGGCGTTTTTAGATGCTACTGTGTGGCGTCAACATATCCATGGTTGGATCGCCAATCAGATGTGTTCATTTTTCTCTGTATTTATGTCAATTTCACCCATTAAACATTCAGTTGCGAGTCTGCGCACGTCTTGTCTGCCTCGTCCTTGTCCGTATGGGTTAGCGCAGTTTAAATATACAATGGTGTAGGCTTATAATTGCAATGGCTTCCTAATGCGTCATGAAAGGATGCGCAATAAGTTCAACAGCGATTACGCCCAGCATAGGGCGCGCACATGTAGACTGATTGGTGTAAGCCACGCATCCTGCCAATATTTTCAAAAAAGGAAAAGGTGTACTGGTCTTGCGCTCGCCGATTCGGTTTAGAGTGCGGCAGTCCTTGCAAAGAACGACGATAGGGCTACTAATTGTTCCATGACGATTAAATCCAACCAGTACGAAGAGGCATAGGGTGTACGGGGCGCATGTTACAATACAATGCCATCGGTTAAAAGATATCAATGCTACAAGGAATCAAACATTGGCACCAGACGAAGAAATTTACATGACAAACAAATCGCACAAGTATGCATATGTAGAGCACTCTATGGCTACAACATATCAATCGGGAAAACCCTTGTGCTCATTTATCGCCAGGTATTTGGGACTTCCGCAAAGCTCCGATGCGCGCCGCAGAGAGGGAAAAGTTTGGCACTATCTTGAGGTTCCCTAGCTCATTCGTTCTACAACTTTCAAATTTTACAGGCTACTTCATGAAGGCATGTATGCGCTTTCCGTAGAAGGTTTCGCTCGGACACGCAGAATGTTCTGTTTTTTTTTTTTTGGGGGGGGGGGGGGGGGGGGGCGGTTCTATGAAGTCTTGGATTAGACCCGGGGAAGTAATTAGCGAAATAGATTGCCGACAACTCATTTAATTCACCCTTACGCTTGTACCGTAGGCGACGCATTAGCCATATCACCTACCACATTGCCTACAGTTTTCAGAGCGCTGTTACGTTAGCTTCTTCGTGTAAGTGCATGTCTGGGCTCGTAAGAATCCTTCGGTCAAAAGACGGGGAAGCGGTGGAGGGGGGACACAACCTCCAGATTGCTGGAGATTGGAGAGATTGCCTGGATCACACGTCCTTTGTTGGATACGAACTCACTTTGGTAACGATGTTTTGACTTTAGACGCAGCACTCAAGCAGCAGCCGAGTAAGAACAGCCGAGACTGGCAAGCAACATTGTTTTTCTTTCTTTTTTTATGTAACACAGGAAGTCTTTCAGCAACGTTGCTCTGAAGAATTTCGGCTATTTCAGGAACTTGTCTGTACGAACTTTCTCGACGCAAGCGTCTCTCTACCACCCTGTCACCACTGGGAAAACTTCAAACGGCCGTTTGAAGTTTTGCCACTGGTGATGTCCCGGGACGTTAGGAGACCTACGAGCAAACTTTCTCGCTATTGAGCGTCCTTCGTAAAACTTGACGGAATATTCCGCTTACATTTGCAGTAGTTTCCAGTTGCAAGAGAAGCTTCGCTGCAATAACCGGCTTAAACATTTCTGTGCACCACGTCCCTGTAAAACTATACACTATTTCTTTATTTTCCGCTCACTAGAGCAACGTCACAGTAGATAAGAGGTTTTCATAAGTAAGCAGGGAAATTTCAGCGCAACCTTAATTCGCTCCTACTTCATTTTGTAGGGGCTTCAGCACAACGACCCAGCCACCTGTGGTGCGGTTTCGTACCGTCCGTTTGGGCACTACTTCTACAAGCACAACCACCGAGACCACACCCGTGACTAGTGGGGACGACCCGGGTCTGAACACGGCAGAGGTCGGTGGGAGTCTTGGCAACGACGAGGACTCGCATGAAACAGCGGCCTCGAACGTCATAGCCCACGGAGAGGAAAAGGCGGAGGAAGAGCCCCGAACACCACTGGAATAAACCTTAGGCCGGGGTGATTCGATTGGGCCACTTACCGCAAGGGGCATCAATTCTAAAAATATTTGCAAGTAATTTTCGTAACTTTATCAAAGACCTGTTTCTGCTGCAGGTCGGGCATAAGTTTTTGTCGTAATTCTTGAAATAAAGATTAGATTTGTCGAATCTGGTGTCTTGCTTTTGTAGTCGAATATGGCTTGAGCCATGCGGCATTTCAAGAAATACCTCACACGTGCTCAAGCCTGAGAGCCTTCAAAGTCGTTATTATTTGTGTCGCAGCTTTTATACCCGGAGTCTTACAGCAAGCTTTTGTCGACTGTACAAATATGAAGTCTGTGTAATCCAAATGATGCTGTCTGGCAAGTTTACTACTTGTGGAACTGGGTATGCGCAACTAGGTCAGAGGATTCATGAAAGTTAGGCATGTACAGTGCGAAACAACCAACGGAAACAGCGTTTGCGAAAAACTGTGTTGTATTTGCGTCGTTTCGCACGAACGTTCGCATTGTTAGCGTTAAGCTTGCTCAAAATTTGCGGCGGCATTTCTGTAAACATAAAAGAGGGGGTAGGTTGTATTGGTGCAGTAGCCGCAGTGGGCTATGTGAAACGTCTTGTGCGTGCTGCTGAGGACATATGGGCACTAAGGCACAGAAATTAGGTTAACAAATACACAAGTGACATTTATTCACGCATTGTAAAGCTGACATAATTAGGACACAGCTAGTACAGGTCCTACGTTGTAATTTTTCACTGGTGCGCGCTCTCTATTGGTAGGGTGTCTACCGTGGTCAAAGATTGTTGTTGTTGCTCAAACATCAGCAAGAGTAAGATTTTTCAATGAAGTGGGCAGGCTTTGCAGCCGGACTGATTATCGGGGTCATGTTTACAGCGTCTTATTATAACCACAAGGTTTTGCATTGCACATTACACCTTAAATTGCCGAGATTTGATGAAACTTTCCTCTTTCCTCTGTCGATGGTGATTTGACGGTGGCCTAGACACTTGCAGAGGTCAACAGAATTTTGTATTGCGATAGCCGTTGTATGAACACTCAGGGCAAATTTTCGCTGTCACAGCTGCCATGATGTCCTGGTTTTATCGTCTGCTCTTTATGTATCAGTGCGTTTTGCAGCTTTATATGTTCACTCCGGATTACATTATGAACGCCATTCATTAGGTAAGGCGACAATGAAAAGATTCCGAAGGCTAGAACAACCTTAATAACAGCAAAGCAAGCGGAGCGAACCAGCTGCGAATGAGTGAGTAAAAGCTTTATTCAAAATAAATAAAAGAAGGCACGATAGTTGGGGCCCCTACACCAGGGCTCCACTGGCACGAGCGGCTCGCTGGGCTTGGTCCAGAAGAGCCAATCGGCTCTCCCGGCACTCGTCCGCAAGCCATGCCTCCCACTGCCTATTCCTCATGAGTGGATGCTTGAGTATTACTGGGCTGTCTATGTGCGGAGGCCTCTTGTGACACTTCCATGTGATGTGTTTTAGTGTGGGTGTGCCTGTGCACCACGGGCACTCGTCAGTGAACCTCGTGGGGTGTATTCCGTGTAGGTGGTGCAGGTTGGGTTTATGTATTCGTCTGAATACGACGCCAATCCCTCTCCTGTCGGCTGTTTAAATTCGAGTGAGGATGTTAAAAACGTCTCGGCTCCTGTCTTTGCTGTAAAAGGATGTCACGAGAATTCGGTGGAAGGTGGTTGCTCGGACGTTTAGTCCTCGAGCAATACGACATTCCCTCGCGTTCCCTAGCAGTCACTGGCGTCCCGGACACCATATGATAGTGTGGTGCCCTTCTAGTTCATTGCCCAACATTTTTATTATTCACTGTGGTGCTAACCCATTTAGAAACGGGGGGCAAGCTGCTTGTGAGTCGGATATAACACCAACCGAATTGGTTTTGCGCTTGGCGTCCTGAATGGCCAAGACGATGGTTGCACTCTCTGCCACGCATGCCGAGGAGGTTTTCAATGATGCCGTTCTTACGTTGTTCTGACACCTAGAGAATACGGTGAACGTGTCGGATATGGTTCGACTAGCATCCGTGTAATACACTCCCGTTCCCATGCTGAAACGTTTGTAAAGAGTGTTTGGCCTTGCTCTGCGTCGTCCGGGATGGTACTTGGGATGCATGTTCTTGGGAATCGGGGCTACCGCAATGTGCGATCGAACGTTGCGGTCTATCTGTGCCGTTTCCTCTCCGCAATACTGGGGCCTCAGTTAAAGCCTACCCTCGCCAATACTTCCCTGCCCTGCGTTGGAGAACAAAGTCGTTCTTTCTGAGCATATAACCTCGCGACTGCGTACTCGTCAAAAGTATTGTGCAGGCCTAGTCGCTCGAATTTCTCTGTGCTAAGCAAATGAGGGAAAACCAAGGGCGGTTTTGAAGGCTTTTCTAATTAATGTGCTTGCCTGTATTATCTCTTGGTTCCTCAAGGTCTGATACGGAAGGGCGTTTGTGATCCAGCTGATTACGAATGCGTGGGCCAGGCTGATGGTCTCTCCCTCAGTTAGGCCGTCTCTGCTTCTTGCCACTCTCCGTATCATCCTCCAACGTTTCCTGTAACCCCTTTAGTTTTTGAAGGGTGTGTGATGCTCCAGCGTTCTGCTGTATCCACACCCCCAATATTCTGAGTGTCTCCACTTCTCGAATCGGCGCCCCGTCGTGAGTCAGAGTGAATGTCACCCAGTCTTTCTTTCTTGCGTATTTGGCATGCACACGAATGAGTTCCGATTTTTCGGGTGCGCACGCCATGTCCGCAGCCCTCGTGTATTCCACGACTGCGTCTATAGCCTTTGGAAGAGTGGGCTTTCAAAATCGAACACCCGAACAGCTGGTGGCCGTGGGCTTGGAGCCGTGGGATAAACGTAAACAGGCTACAAGCATGGCAGAGGCTGGCGTGGGCGGCGCGAGCTCGGCGTAGTCGGCCCATTTCTGCGTTGCCAGCTTGAAAATATATCATTGCATTCGGGAATACGATCACTTTTGCAAGATTTCGCGCGACTCGGCACAGGACGCGCACTGGGCACCCAACTTTGCAACGGCGTGCGACGCGTCCGATGCCAGGACGCGAAATCACACGTAAGTGATAGCGAAAGCGATAGCTCGAGGATGCCTGGTCGCAGCGATCACGTCGGCCGCCGGCGACATTTGAAATCATTTGACAAGACCCGAAAAAGTAGGATATCGGGTACGTCTCATACGTTGCATAAAATTTGGTGCCGACATGCTTGAATTCGATTTCAGAATGTTTGTTTTGGCTGGGGCTGCGGCGGGCGCATGAAAATGCACGCCGCTTGTGACCAGCGAAAAGCTTCACACGAAAAATAGTATTGGTCGATCATGAGAACAATAATAGAAGTAATGTACGTGTGGCCATTACTCATCTCAACCATTGCATTCATTTAACATCAACGGCATGTATATAAAATTAGAACGCATCGGTTTCGACCTACCACTCAAGCATACGACGGAGAGACGCAGCGAACACGGGCTATCTGCGACGCCTCTGCTATCTGCAGAAATAAGAGATATCGCCGCATATACAAGGGCGATGTGAAAAGGGTTACCACCAGAGAAAGATGAACCGCAAAGGCATGAGCGTCTACAACTTCGCGGACAACTTGCGCGGACCACGATGAGGAAACCATGCAAGCATGATCGAGAGCGCAGCGCGCTGGTCACCACCGGGAAGAAGCATTCACGGGACACAGACCCGCACAAAAAAAGTGGTCGCAGATTCACCTGAAAGGCGAAGCATCAATTGCGATAGCAAATTTGTAGAGAGCTATACGGAGTAATGATAGTAGCTTTATCAGCTGTATAAACTTGGACATGCAGCAGCACCGGCAACATGCAGAACTAATGTCGACGCCGTCGGCATTTTGCCCGCGTTCGCACAAAATGCGTGCGGCGTTGCCGACTGTTGCAGGAGCCTCTGATATAAATAGGCACTTGGTGCCACAGCTAAACGTCACCTCCCTTCCCTCCCCTCCCCCCCCCCCCCCCCCTACCGCCTTTCGCGCGTCGGAAGAAGGCGCGTTTGTTCTACATATATGGTGATTGTAAAGGAGGAAAGAGGCGCCTACTTCTGCAGCCCTTAAGGAAGCACGGCGCAGAACGCTAAAGCCCCTATTACAGAACGCGCGTTTGTTCTCCGCCGTGGGTTCACTCCCTGTGAAAGAGCGCGTCCCTCGCGCCCTTTCACTCGCACATACAGCGTTCGTTGGCGCTGAGCCGTGCTCCCTCAAGGGCTGCAGAAGATAGCGCCAACCTTTCCCTTTCCCTCAAGAACCACTTATCATCATCGCAGCGACGATTTCATCTCCATTGACGTCATACGGAACCTCACGACAACGGCGACGGCGACGGCGACGACGACGGCGACGACGACGGCGACGCCGACGGCAGAAATCTGCTTTGGAGTGTCCATATAATTGCTATCGCAATAAAAAAAAAGGTTCGAATGGTTCGCCGCCGCACCGCGTCGCAAGGCGGAACGGTGCGTTAGAACCATACTAAGATAATGCTAGAAGTAATGCAAACAGCGATCCATGCACCGCGCCGATGAGTACGCGAGTGCTCACTGAGACCAAGTCGAAAACCACGTTAGCTGGGGCGGCGCGCGCTAGCGTTCGACGCTAGCCAGTAGCGAGGTAAAAGTCCCCAAGCGCCCACGTTGCAATCCGTCATGTCCCCACATAGATGGCGGCGAGCGCTCATCGCCACTTTTTGTCGTCTGTTAGCCAGAGAACTTCCAGAGAGCAGCCAGACCAAAATCATCCTGGCAGGTTCTGGCAGCCCGCGGGTAGCCAGAAGCGGAAAATCGAAGAGGCCCAGTATTTTATTCTGGTAGCAATTATACGGACACTCAAAGCGGATTTCTGCCGTCGCCGTCACGGTCGCCGTCGTCGTGAGGTTCCGTATGATGTCAAGCGGCGATGAAATCCTCGCCGCGCGCCGTATGCTTTATGTGCGAGTGAAAGCGCACGTTCTGCTCCGTGCTCCCTGTAGGGCTGCAGAATTAAGCGTTTCTTTCCTCCTTTACAATCACCATATATATAGATCAAACGCGATTTCTTCCGTCGCGCGAAATGCCGTGGGGGGACGGGAGGGAGGGAGGGAGGGAGGGAGGGGAGGCGACGTTTAGCTGCGGCACCAAATGCGTGTTTATAGAAAAAATTTGTTGCAGTTTCACCCGAAAGGCGAAGCACCAATTGCGATAGCAAATTAGTAGAGAGCTATACGGAGTAATGATTATCAGCTGTATAAACTTGGACATGCAGCAGCACCAGCAACGCGCAGAACTGTTGTCGACGCCGTCGGCGTTTTGCCCGCGTTCGCACCGAACGCGCGCGGCGTTTTGATATAAATACGTATTTGGTGCCGCAGCTAAACGTCGCCTCCCCTCCCTCCCTCCCGTCCCCCCCCCCCCACAGCCTTTCGCGCGACGGAAAAAGTTGCGTTTGCTCTCTATATATGGAAAGGAGGTAAGAGACGCTTAATTCTGCAGCCCTTCAGGGAGCACGGCGCAGAACGCGCGTTTGCTCTCCGACGTGCGTTCGCTCCCCGTGAAAGCGCCCGTCCCTCGCGCCCTTATACTCGCACATACAGCGTCCGGAGCACTGCGACGATTTCGTCGTCGATGAAACTGCGACGATGTCATACGTAACCTCACGGCGACGGCGACGGTGACGACGGCGGCGACGCCGACGGCAGAAATCTGCTATGGAGTGTCCATATAATTGCTATCGCAATAAAACGTTGCGAGGCGAGAAGGTGGGTAAGATTTCCGACGCTGCTCGACGAGTGTCCCGTTCTGATCGCGTCGAAAACCTCCGAGCCACCCCCAGAGGCACCGGCAACAGTCACCAACGTTGCGCGCGTTCGGTGCGAACGCGGGCAAAACGCCGACGGCGTTGACAACAGTTCTGCGCGTTGCTGGTGCTGCTGCATGTCCAAGTTTATACAGCTCAGAAAACTACTATCCGTACTCCATATAGCTCTCTACTAATTTACTATCACAATTGATGCTTCGCCTTTCTGGTGAAACTGCGACATTCTTTGTTGACTCCGTAGGACCCCTGGTGAGCCCAAAGCGTGATGTCATCAGCATATATCGCACAGCCGACATTCGGGTATTTATCTAGCACCAGAGCTGGCTTTCGCATCCCCACATTAAATAGCAGTGGAGAGAATATAGCTCCCTGAGGGGTGCCTCTGTCGGGACATCTGAAGGTATCGGACCTCGTGGAGCCTAGTCTGATTGCCATGCGGTCACTGAGGAACGAGCGCACATAGTTTTAAAATTCATGCTCCACAGTTTACCGCTTGCAGTCCCTCCAAAGTAATGCGGTGGGAGATGGTGTCGAAGGCGTTTTTGATGTCCAATGCCAATACAAATTTATCGTCCGACCCTTTGTTGGTGCGCAGGACCTCGTACTTTAGTAGCAGAAAAAAAGTTCGCAGTTTCACCTGAAAGGCGAAGCATCAATTACGATAGCAAATTTGTAGAGAGCTATACGGAGTACTGATAGTAGCTTTATCAGGTGTATAACCTTGGACATGCAGCAGCACCGGCAACACGCAGAACTGTTGTCGACGCCGTCGGCGTTTTGCCCGCGTTCGCACAAAATGCGTACGGCGTTGGTGACTGTTGCCGGAGCCTCTGATATAAATAGGCACTTGATGCCTCAGCTAAACGTCGCCTCCCTTCCCTCCCCCCCCCCCTCCCCGCCACGGCCTTTCGCGCGTCGGAAGAAGGCGCGTTTGTTCTACATATATGGTGATTGTAAAGGAGGAAAGAGGCGCCTACTTCTGCAGCCCTTAAGGGAGCACGGCGCAGAACGCGCGTTTTTTCTTCGCCGTGCGTTCACTCCCTGTGAAAGCGTGCGTCCCTCGCGCCCTTTCACTCGCACATACAGCGTTCGGCGCGCGGCGACGATTTCATCTCCACTGACGTCATACGGAACCTCACGGCGACGGCGACGGCGACGACGACGGCGACGCCGACGGCAGAAATCTGCTTTGGAGTGTCCATATAATTGCTATCGCAATAAAAAGCCGGCAAATCCCACGCCCTGTGGGAATCGATATTATGCGAAGCAGTCTGTGGGGAGCCTACCAAGTTAACGAAACAACCATGAGAACACCAAGACGTTGGCGGCTCTTTCATGACCTACATGACAGGCATGTCATGACATTCATGTCATGAGTCCTTAGGAGTCCCTTTAGCTACACCTAAGCGACCTTAGGGCGAAATCCTTAGTCATAGTCGTGACTATGACTGCTACCACCATCCTTTAGTGTTTCCTTCACTTAGTACCCACGTCCGAACCCATTTCAGGGTTTTTGAGTGTTAATGTTTTTTTTTCGTTGAGCCATTGTCATTTTTGCTCAGTCATGGTCATGACTATGACTTCTACCACCATCCTTTAGTGTTTCCTTCACTTAGTACCGACGTCGGAACACGTTTTAGTGGTTTTTGAGTGTTAATCTTTTTTGCTTGGTCATTGTCATGACCTACATGACACTCATGTCATGACATTTATGTCATGACCTATCACTTATGTTAGCCATACACTCCTGTCATACTATGCCAATTTTGTAACCTACCAAGTTAACGAAACGACCATGAGAGCACCAAGACGTAGGCAGCTGTTTCATGACTTACATGACACGCATGTCATGAAGTTTATGTCTTGACATATAATTTATGTTCGTCGTATACTCTTGTCATAGTATGCCAATTTTGGTACATCCCAATTTAACGAAACGACCATCAGAGCACAAAACGTAGGCGGCTAGATAGATAGATAGTGTCAAAGTAGCAAATGTTCGCCAAGAAATGCTTCGCATTTAAAACTGCATTTCATTGTCTAAACGCAGAGATAACGATGGAACTACGTGTAGTGCATTTCCATGTTGCTGGCGCGCCTGGAATTTTCACGCAATCTCAGTGATTTCGAAACACACCCCAATATTTCTTTCGGTCGTCTGCGACAACACAGAGGTCTAGATCAATTGAGTGTCAAGTTCCTCGAAAGCGGATAACAGGAATATGAGTAAACCACTTCATTTTGACAGTAATACATGTGCCATAATTTATTCCCAAAATGAATATCTTGCGTAATCACTCGCGATTGAGTTTAGTAAAAATGCCGAAGGCAATTTGCAATGTGTTGTATGTACACCCATGAGCAAAAGTATACGGACCAGGGGTTGCGCGATAAAGACGATTTTTTCCTCTGCCTAAGAACGCAACTTGAAATTGAGGACTGCAGTCCAAACTTGACACTGCGAACTTTTCAGTGTAATCATCAATACCCGTTTATGCTTGTTAATTACGAAGAAATTCCCATTTTTCGGCGACCCTGTGGTCCGTATACTTTTGCTCACGGGTTTCATGGAGGATTTGCAGGTAATCGGCTCCTGCTGCAGTCAAGTGTGCCATTATGGACAAGACTATAGATAATGTTGTACTTATGCACATGCGACTACAAAATTGTTGCAGTTAAGCCCTTTGAACCAACACGTACGACAGCCTATGAATATATAGAACTCTCCAGCTGGCACCAGTTTGGCTGCAGAGTTCGAGAATGTTTGAAAAGTGGATTTTCTTGCTAAGCACAACAAGAAAGCTGCGCGCGTCAGCTCGATCAATGGTGCACGTTTCCTTATATCTCGAGACACCAAGAGCATGCGCCTATAAAGTATACTACAGGACAAAATACTTCTTTTTGCTTCGCTAACTTGCGTGTCAAAAATGCGTGAGCGGATGTTTCCTGCGGTCAAGAACGCACTGCTGCCTCAGCGCGGACAAAAAGGCTCCCAGAAACATATTCCGTAATGGGGACATATACTTCCATCCGAGAGCACACGAAAGCCGCACAAGCGAACTCGGGCGTAACTATACTCGAGGAAAGGCGACGACAAAGAAGTGCAGTCAGCGCGTTCTCTGCACTCGGCCCGCTGACGATCCAGTGTGGCCAATCCCCCTCGTGGGTACGAGCCTTGTTTTGAGGCAACAACAACAACAACAAACCGGGGAAGAGCCGTTCGGAAATTTCCAGCCATGAAGAGAACAACCTTGAATTCTTTCGGTGTAGCGAAGCTTTCTGGATACAAAAGGATGCCACCCTATACGGAAAGAATCGACACCAAGCCACAACCTCCGGCGATATTCGCTCCGTTCCTGAACACAGGGGAAGACACCAGACTGGTGACCGGTCCAGCTTCCCGCGAGCACATCATTCCGATTACTGTGGAGCCACGCACAGCCACCATGGTAAGCAAGGTCAACTTCAAGCACGCTGTGGCGTTACCTCTCCCGTCTTGTGTGAAGCGTGCCTTAGAGTCATCGTTATTGTTGGCGCGTAGGTTTACATCGAGGTTGTACGTCTCGTGTGCTGCCTCAGGCGCTGTAAAATTTTGTGTTTGACGCAGAACGCACCAGGTGGGACCCCAAGAAGCAATATGAAAAGGAACATGAAAATACATTCCACATGTCCTAGTTGCGAAACATACATTTACCGAGTGAAAGTGCTAATGAGGCCAAATTTCTGACGACAATGCTACGTGTTCTATAAGAACATGTCGCATTCGAATCTAGAAATCGCGAGTAGTCCTTGATTTAAAGAAATGTCCGTGTTCGCTTTCAGATTATTCAAAACAGAATATTAAGTGTTGTACATTTAGTATAACTAGCTCTTGTACAGATAGTACATTATCTGTAGGCTAACATTGCTCCAGAAGTCATTTTGAATAACTTTAAAAAGATCTCAAGTTAACATTTGAAAGCATATCAGGATGTTTTCTAGTCTGTCCTCTTTTTGAGGTTCAGCGACACACCTTGTTCGAAATGTGTTGATCACTTCAAGATGCCCTCTCTACCGAGATGATATTCTAGCATTTATGACGCCGAAGGGGCCACCGTCGTTCTAGCGGTTACAGAAGGCAACAAGTCCGGGCGTTCGCTAATAGTTATCACGGAATCACCGGACGCCTGCCGCGCAGTCATCAAAGTTAGAGTAGGCAGCAGAGCAGCCGGCATAATATTCGATAATAGAAAATTTGGGCCCCGGGGCACGAGGCTATTGCCGGGAAGCTCCAGGCCGATCTAAAATGTAGCACGAGGATACGCCAGCCGAGTGAAGTGAGAGGCCAGGGGAACAGAAGCAGCGACCTGTATCTACGGGGAAATTTTGGAGTACTTCTGGGGAACCGGAAAGCGGTATCCCACACACAAGAATGCCCACACCCAGCAAGAAATAGTAGTTGATGGCGCTACGCAAATTTGCAGCGGAAGCTACGAACACATTCGTATCCGTGTCCTAGTTATTTACACTAGGATAACATCCCACCATATCCAGTGACGCTTGATCATGGTGCGGTGAGAAACCCACAGTATGCCATGCAGCATAGGGATGCGAGAATATGAAGGCAGTGCCCATCATTCACAAGGCCACGCCGGAGCAGTGGGTGACTACGCTGTCCAGCAGGGAACCGGAGGACCAGATTTGGCTGGGTGAACGCCTTAGCTGAGCAGCAAAGGCCGCCGGAGTCCTGTACTGAGGACCCATTCACAGGTGCTCTGCTGAACTCTACCTCTGGAGCAAATAATATATATTTTTTTTAACACGAAAGTGTTTTATGCCGGGGTCCACCAAGACTTCACTGACGTATTTCCGTCACGGAAATACGTCATAGAACACAATACAAAGAAAGAAACCAGAAGAAAAAGTTCCACAAACATGCAAAATTTCGAAATCGAACCCACGACCTCTCGGTCCGCGACGATAGATCGCCGAGCGTTTAACCCATTGCGCCACAAACGCATTTGCAGAGAGCTACACAGACGCGCCTTATATATCTAACACTCCTCCGTGTACCCGCGCTCTTGCTCGGGGCGGTGCCGCCGCCTACGAGCAGAAAAGAGAAGTACTGCATTATGACACTAACGCGCACCGACAGTGAACGCTTCGGTGGTCTCAGCACTAAGACGCCTCGATGCCAGCATTCGAAGGGACGCTGGCATCAAGAAGCACTACCAACGCCACCTAGGTGGCGTTGGTAGTGGCGTTCACCGTACTCAGCACAGCGGAGCGTGGCCTCCGCAATTAGCTCTGAAAATGTTTCTGAAGTTGATCGCGGAGGCTGCAATTACGACGCGCTGTACGCGCTGATTTGACTCGGTGACGATTCAGTTACGTGCTTTGTCTTGCGCGTTGTATTAGTGTGTCAGTTACGTGCTTCGTCTTTCGCGTTGTGCTAGCGTGTGCAGCGTAGTGCAGCTTCCATATGCACGACGGTTGCTCATGGTCATCGACGTTGGTAGTCGTGATGGAGGAGACGTGCCACCAGGCGTCAGCGTGGGTGCATCAACGCCTAAGGGCGCTTTAGCCACAAAACACCAACAGACATTATATATCAATGTGCAATAAACATTACACTACTTCTGTGAAGACACGTTTCACTTTCGTGTTCTATACCGATTCCTATATAAGAGGGATCAACCACATTTTTTTCTTTCTCGTACTTGTGTCCTTTCTGGATAACCACAACTTCAATAATTGTATAGTAGCAGCCGTTTTGCAATCGTAGAAGCGTAAAGAATTCTTTCATCTCCACTTAGTATAGTATTTATTAAGAGTGTTTATTTATTACAAAGCACGAAACGTTCTCCAACAACCCTATCGCTCTTTGTTCGCTCGCAGTCAGTCATCCGTTTCCAGGACCGATCCAGCCACAGGATTTCGAGCACGCAGAGTCGAACGAGCAAGGTATCCGCCCCACAGTCCAGCCACGCGTCCGGCAAGGCGTCCGACAAGGCGTCCGGCATCCCGTCCAGTACCATGTCCGACAGTCCGGCCCAGTCCAGCGCATCGCAGAGCACCAAATTGTCTGGCACAGCGCAAAAGTCCCACTCCGAGCCCCTCTGGAACAGGTCCAAGGCTGCGGGTTTTAAAGGGCGCTCCCAGCTGTGAGTTCAACCTCACCACATTACATTCCCTAGTATGCAAGAAAAGGAAATTGTAGTGGCCGCCTTTTGTACAATTATTGCGCGAAGCTCACACACGCAGCTTCCGCAATGGTAAACTCGCCTCCTCCCGCGCCAACGGCAACGACACGCGACGCGTCCTCAGCGAACGCCAAGAGCTCGCCCGAGAGACGCGCCGGCCGCGTCGCGAGCTGCCGCCGCTACCTCGGAACGACTTCAAGGTCAATCTGCGCCCCAAATCAAAGTGCAGTTCGAATCTAGCTCAAATCCTGTTCAAATCCAGCGATTAATGTAGCTCAAGCTCCGCTCAAATCCTGCGCTCGTGTAGTCCAAGTCCAAGCGCTAATGCAGCTCCACTGACGCGAAACCTAGGGAAGTGCGAAGCAGTGATGCGCCGGTGTTTCCCGCGGCAACAGCACAGGCAAACCACAGTTGACGCACCACTCCTTCGCGTCTTCTCCACGGGACCGGCAGGATGGTGGCGCCCTTTCTTGCCCTGCGCTGACATCAGTCTGGCGTTTCGGAACCGATTTTAACAAGTTTCTGCTAATTAATGCTCGATTATTCCTGTCTGTTAAATTATTCTGAATCACGTTAGTTTATTTTGAACCAGTTTTTGATCAATTCTGCACTTGTATCAGCCCGGTTTTGAGCACTCGTCTTTGAGCGTGGTCACGACAGATCACACGCGACGCCGACAGGCCGGGCTCACGACTATGGCTTCTACCATCATCCTTTAGTGTTTCTTTCACTTATTGTAGCGAGAGCTTTCGGTGGTGACATGACGCATACGAGGCAATGTATTTGGCCACCATTGTGGATAGGCCACTTTATAAGACCGAGACCGACCAAGCTGTCAAGTGCTTTTTATTCCAAAAAGGAAACGCCCCAGCTCATGCTCGAAGAAGTAGAAGAACAGGGAAGATGATGATGGCTATGTACAAATGAAAACGACGAAGTACGTTTATAGTGCTTACAATTTATATAATATTAGGTACGCGCCATGTAGTTCGAAAATTAGGCCTCATACTTGTATGTCACAAAAATATGATGCATTACATGAAAGGTGTCGGAGCTCTATTTCTATTTTAGCGTCATACGAGCCGAGAAACATGATTCTGTGACCAGCAGCCGCAGCGCCTCCCATGAGCCGCGACCAAAACATCGTACGTCGCTATAGTAGAAGCCCCGAAAATGCATAAGTGAATTGTTTTACGCAAGCTTGCGTCCTCAAGTAGCAGTTGTAGCGTACGAATTAGTCATTTCATCAACAAAACGTAGCAGATCAAAAACAACTGCAGGGCGAAGCGCGTGGAGTGAGACTTGTATGGCCACACTACTTTCGTAGATTCCACATGGTTGCCTGCTATGTATGAAGAGGGAGTATAAGCTCGAGTATGGTGAATCATTAGCGTCTTGTATAGCGAAGGACTTGCAGCGCGGGCAGTGGCAATATAAGGTACCCTTAAAACTTCCGAATGGTATTAGGACTCTCTTAAACAGTCTCGCTTAATTTGCTGTGTGGATTGGTGTGATTGACATGCATCTAGGAAAGGAGTTTTCTTTCAATGAACACTGAAAGCCCAGGCGAGACGCGGATGCCAGCTACGGTGGCTTCCGCAATAAGCTATTTCTGCTTCTCTATATTCATGAGACGAAAATACACATGCGTCCTTTCGCAAGTAATAATTGATGCGTCATGAGATTTGTTCGATCCGCTATTGATTGTGAACACAAGAAGATTTTTATCCCAGTGAGTTTCGCAGTAATCGGCACGGTGGAGGATGAAGAAGACGCTACAGGGGGAACAAACACAGGCTGCTCAGAGAAACTGTTTCTCGCTTGAAAAAAAAAAAATTTCCACCTAACCCGGGAATTGCACCTGAGATCACCTGCCCAACGGGGAAGTCGCGTCATCAACGCAGCGAGGTTATGGGCCGAGGGCAAATTCAAGATGACGCAAAGTGGCGGGAATAAAATCTGAGAAAATTGACGACGGGGAGACAAAATCTTGAAAGGCGAATGCATCCATTTGAACGCAGCATGCAGCCAACAATGTCATTTAGAAAGCTTCCTCACTGTGGATTATTTCTGAATGATTCATGGATTTGTTTTGATTTGGTTCGCTGAACGATTATGTGTTTAATCTCGAGCAAGGGGGAGATACGACAAAATAGCACCAGGGCTACGTTATCCATAGTGACTGATACATCATATGTGACGGTAACGTTACTGTAAAAGGGCCCAAAGAACACAAGTGCCGAAGTGTACCATATGCAATAAAAATACCACCGCGCGTGCGTTGATCTATATTGCTCAAGGAATTCTGACGTTTACCAACCTTCAGGCTAGTTTCACATTTCGTTGTTATTCCGAAAAGCATCAATTGGAGACTATAGAAAGTCAACTGAATATTATTAACATGTCAATAAGTATTTTTGTAAAAGGCAGACTTTATCCACATGAAAATAATGGAATTTTCACAGGACGAAGGAGCTGACCTGTGGCAAGATTTATGGGAATGGCAGAGCAAAGTAAATTATTCCAGACGAATCGGCTTTCTCTCACTCACTTGTTCTTTCCTCCTTTTTCATTTATTACAGGGGAGGTGGAACAGAGCCGCTGCTTCCATTTATCGGGTGCATCCTGACCCTCATGGTCTTGCTCATTCTGCTCTCTTTCATGCTTTGGGCCAATTGTAAGCATCAACGCATCTCATTAAATATTTCGGCTGATTAAGGACTAGCACGATGCAGAAACCGTATTTTACTCGCCGTATAGTCTTCAAATCTGGCCATAGGTACAAACTGACCTTAGAGAGCCTACGTGTAAGCTCTATTTAGAATTTAGGCTCCCTAACTGCGCTGCTTGTGTAGCGACACCTATCTGCGACTTCATAGATAAGCCTATGTATCCTCCGGCGCCATGAAACTAAGTTTTTGCGCACTAACCAAGAGGTTATCTCCGTGTGCAAGACGAACTCACTTGACTGGAATATGCACCCGAATTTCAAAATCATTCATTACTTAAGACCACCCGCGATCGTACATCCCCCAGCGATTGCCTCAATCACCAGAATTTCGGCGACGGAAGCAATAGGCTTGCGTAAGAAAACTTTTTGGGGATACGAACCCTAGTGTGTAAGAATCCGGCGCCGCATAACACGTTTTTACGCAGGTATCGTGTGCGATTGGCCATCGCCGCCATGATGCAGTCGTTATCTAACTGATTGGCAGCAGACTTCGCACTTTTAATTATTGAAATTGGCAGTCATGTTCAAATTTTAGTTCTGTATGAATACCCACTTTAGGTGGCGGAGTGCCTTTGGCATTTCGCTGCGGTGCCCGAGGGCGCCGGACCAAATCCCGGCCGCGTTGGCTGCATTTTGATGGGGACGCAATGCATGCAAGAATTAACACCCGTGCATTGGGTGCACGTTAAGAAACCCCAGGTGGTCAAAAGTAATCCCGAGTCTCCCACTACGGCATGCCTTAAAACCATATCATGGTTTTCGCGCGTAAAATCTCAGATAAATTTTTTTATATTTCAGGTTTATTTGTGAAATAATTTATGCGCTAACGCACATTTGAATATCTTCTGCAAGTATAGTGTGTACCGCTACACTTGATATACCTGTAACAGCAGCACTGCGCTATCTGCTGGCACAGGCAACATAGGAGAAAAGTGGTTCTCTCTATGGTAGCATTCCCTCGTGGCTGTATGCCCCACGCGAGAGAGTGAATGCGTAGTAATGACGAAAAATTAAAGACGCGATTTATTGCCCGTTATTGTCGGGCGAGACGTAACTAATTATATGTCTTGTTTTCTCTCTCATTTTCACCCGCTTCTCTTCACCAAGCCCGAGGCCCGCAACGCCTGTGTAAGTATACTGGCACGATATAGCGGGCATATTTTGAGTACTTCTAAGTGAGCGCTCAGATTGCGAAGACACAATACCAACTAATTATGGCTGCAACCAAATGACAGGGCACTAAACAAAAGAGGTTTACTTGTTTGATGGCTTTCCGTTCATCGTTCGGATATACTTACGAAACTAATCCTCTGCAAATTAAAAAAAAAAGATCGCATTTACGGTGCCAGGGAAGAGCTTGCACGCCCCATCTGTCGGCGGCTTATAGTACGTTTCTTTTCAGTAAACGAAGCAAAAACTATTCAGGAAGTTCAGCAATATTTAGCAGCAACTACAAAACACAACATAACTACAGGCTTCTTTAATCATATAATTCACATTACCAGAAATGCCAGCAATGTGTAAGCCACCATTCATACGAAATTTTGGAGCCAGCCACGACAGGCTTGAGTAAGCACTCCTGTTGGGATAAATTTCGGGAGTGGGAATAAAGAAAATAATGTATTCTCATATATGATCGAGATAAGGGGCTATAACTTCGCCGTCGTCATCCCCTAAACTGGCCAGCTCTGTCGGCGTCAGCCTGTAGCTGATAGGCGCAGTCTGTGCGACGGCCTCTATCTTTTCAATGGCGATTGCACGTAGATTGCACGTGACCTCCAGGATCACCGGCGCTACGACGGGTCAATCCTTGCATTACAGAATAGCGTAGCCTTCGGGATTCCAGGCACTGCGGAAGAACATACCACTGTTCATCGTTATGGATAACACGTCTTGCACTGTTACTTGCGAGGCATTTCCGTTAAGGGAAGGGAGTGCTGTTTTGACGGCGATATTTGCTACAACGCTGTGATCACTTGTGGACTGCAGTCAATCGGTCTGTTCATCATTCGTGCATCGCAAAAAACGTAGTGAAACGAAAGATAAAAACAATGGGAATGTAATTACTTGATGCATTTTACGTGTAAAAACAGTACGTGTGTGCGTGAGCCAGCCGTAATTGGTCACAGAGAATTGGCTCGGCAGAATGCCTAATTGTTAGGTTACCAGGTGCATGTAGGGTGAGATGCTGAAATAATGTTTTTGTTATACGGCGGTGGGCATGATGAGCATGGTTGATGGGAATGCCGGGTGCCTTCAAAAAGTTTTTTCTGATCAATCAACATTTCATTTCAACTCAGCACATGGGGCTATCACTTCTTTGTTTTCTTTTTGTCTCGTCTTTCGTGCTATATAGGAACATAGAACAAAGCCCAATATCCCATTGTCATATCAGTCCGGGTAAAATAGTACACAACTCCACTCTGTCTCCAACATTTACACCCGCACTTACTTGCAGATGTGGAAGCTAGTCGAGCTACCCAGGCTGGCAAGGGCACGACGAATCCGAACCGTAAGTCCCCGTGTTCCTTGAAAACTGTTCTGCGAGCAATATCTACAGCTGTTTTTACAAGTGTCCTAACGCCCTTTGCCTTGTGAATTAACCTACAATATTTAGCCAACAAAGAAACAATAAGAAAACGGGCATCCAACACACCCTGTTTCAATCTAGCCCGCAGCGAAGCCTTACTGAAGTGGATAAGTCAATGCGAATGAATTAAATGCGATCGGTATCATTTTCTTTATTTTCATCGTAAAAACGTTTGCAACCTGTTTCCAACATTCGACGCCATGAATTAATTTCCCCCGATCGCTCCGAGCTTTGCGAAGCAAGTGCTAACCTAGCTTTATTATCGCCTAAGTAAGCAATAATATAGCGCATGAGCTTCGTAAGTAATTGTCACGCGTTAAAAAAGCAGGCGTTTTCACATTCCGATATCAAATGTTCGTGAAGTAGTACGTGTACAGTGGCTAATCGTTGTGATACCAAGTCTCAAGTAAGGCGGCCACGATAATAGTTTTCCGTGTATAACGTGATTTAGCTCTGCGTTATCCTTATTGAAAGAGACTTTTAGTTGCGCGTCGCAAGGATCCATGCACGTAGCGCGTGTTTCTGCAGCCGACAGGACAAATCTTACACGCGCGCGACCATCCTGATAGCGTCAAAAATGACATATCGCACAACGGGAACAGCCAACGTCGGCCACACGTAAGCGCCCATCGCGCGGCCAGTGTAAAGATGGCGGACGGCATCGAAACGAGGAGCGCTCTCTGGCGTCGTTCGACGACGTCGCCACGTTCCCGTCTCCTGGCCACGCCTATTCGACGAACTCCTTCAATCTACGGCTCTGACAGAGGGTCGACTGTGGCATCATAGAGACTGTGAAGCGTGTTTTTCAGTTTCTCCTTGTAGTACTCCATTTCACGCTTAGCGGGAAACCCTGCAGTAGCAGCACAGTTAGTGCGGTAACAAAAACGTCTCACCCCCTCGCGTCCTGTTGTAACGGCTTAGCCAAGAACCGAGCGAGTCAGTGCGAGTGCCAAAACATTGCGATTTCTCGCTCCAATGCAAACACCTTCTGTGCCATGACGTCACCACATACACCTCCTGGGAAACGAAAGGGAAACTGGTTCCTAGTAGCTATTACAGTGAATTAGGGCGTGCAAGTATTCTTTTCTTCGTATCTTTCGAGGTCGACCATCAAGGCCAAGGTCAAGGCAAGGAATAAACAGTAACAATTACCATGTCAGTGCTCCTGCAATACGTAAAATTATGAGCGTAAATAACTAAATAAACAGATAGACAAATAACGTCCAAAAAAAAAAAACACCTGATATACAAGCACACCAATGCTACCGCTTCAGTGAAACATTCTGTTGTTATTAGAATTTATAGGCTAGCATGAATCCTTGCCTACATGAACATCTTGTCACCTTCCTACCGTGTGATCAGGAGTAAACTCTGTCATGCCATGTAGCTCATTATGAAAGTCTCAAGCAATGGATGATTGCCGACCTGCACCATAGCGATTGTTGCCGCGCCTGGCTTATTGTTTTCAGGCCCTCTAGGACCTACGAGACCCGTAGCAGGTAACGTGGGCGGCTCATGCAGCGAAACCGCTCCTTGCCTCGGCGAGGCCCGCTGCGTGAACGCTATCTGCCGGTGTAAAGGCCCGGGCATGCGCGTCGTCAAGGGCATCTGCGTCTCTGTCGCCACGCCGGCGACGAAGAAGCCGCGGTCGACGAAGAGCACAACATCTCTGAGGTGAGAACGGAGAAACTGCTAAGAGTACGGGAACATCTGAATCTTTACGTCAGCAGCGCCTTTCTGAACGCATGGTTTCAGACAAACCGCTTTGTTCACCATTAAGCACATTAAATTGAGTAAAGATCTATGCCTTAAAAAAAGGTGCTATTTTGCTGATTGCTAGGAACCATCAGTATGACAGTGTAGCTTAGCTTTCAAAATAAATCAACATTTTCTGTGCTCCATTTCATTCTTACACTCAAAGTGAAGAAACATTTGTTGAATATACACTCTGAAATTGTGCAATAGTTTGTTAACAGGGCCTATTGGACACCTATGCGTATAGAACAACGATTTCATGTAAGCTATGCAAGATCTATCATATTGAGTTTACAAAACTGTCGTATGCTTTCTCAGGTGCTGGGTTGTGAAGCTACAGACATTCTGCTATAATTTATTATTTCTTTAAATTGTTGTGAAGCGTTTCAGCTGATAAATCAATATCCTGCGTTCTAAAATTCACCACAATTTGGATGTATGGCGTAAATGTCACTAATTAATTTCATTACAGTTAACCGGCTGTTTAAAAGTAGCGACTCCTCGTGGAACATTTATTAGGAAAACCAGAGTTTGTGCCGTGGCAAGTCTCTTAGATAGATTAGGCACGCGTGCTGGACAAATGACCTTTTCCCAGCCCAAGTATATCGCATGCCAACAAATATTCTGTTATTCTGGTGTAATTCAGTTAATATGGGTGAAAATTGTTTGAAATGAATGCGTTTACGTCCCAATACTGAGGTGCCTGTCCGAGCACTACATATATTCGTGTATGGACTTCCATTCTGTGAGGCTGAAAGCTGAAACGTAGCAGCCTCGAACTTCTATGAAAAGTAATAGAGAACAGAAAAACCCCGGGACGTTGAGCCAATGTCGCGCCCGGTTTGCTACCCTACACTTGGGAAAGAGGGACGGTGGAAAGGAATAGAAGAAAACAGCCGGTCGGTACCTACACACCTGATCGCATTCATTAACGTAGCAAGTGGTGGTTGGAGAGCGCAGTCACCTTCTAAAAGCCAAATAAAGCTTTATACCACTTCAGCGTACAAGAGTACTTCAGCTCGCGTTCAAGGATCTTATGTTCAAAAGGTTATCTGCCAAATAAGTGGCCCAGACGAGAACTCGGCGTATGTTGTTGAAAGTCGAAAGGTAGCCATGCCACAGGAAGTACCTTATAGTTTCGTTTTACCTGAGAGTGCACCCTAATAAATATGGAGTGCTTCCCGCTCATTTCTTATGGATGAACTGGTCCCCCAAGTTTGGTTCCAAATTCTCGTATTCTCGGGCTTCAGAGTGTGTTTGTGCTCAAAGAGAGCTAATGTATTAAAGGGACGCTTTTTTTACTTGCCTATTTCTATGACGTTGTCACTGCTGCGGCTACTGTCTGACTCATGGGCGCGGCAGAAGGGAGAGGTGACGTCAGAAAGCGTGTCTCGTTTGGGATATACTTACCTACCCCGAATTTTTCGTAAAATTTACAAATTTAAGCCCGTTTAACGATTTTAAGGATGTTACGTCAAGCTTTCCTAAAAAGGTATCGCTCGTCGATCCCCGCACCTTCATGGGTAGTATTTAGACGAAGAAAGTATGCAACAGGCGTATACTTGCTTCGGTCAAGTTTATACAGGCAAGCTCCTATCCGCTAAGCGAAATCATTAACTTCAATGTGCCTGAAAAACTCACTGTGGTCTAAAGAGAATGTGCTCCCGGCACGGGCATTGTGCAGAGAGGATGGTGCTGCGTCTAACGGTAAATCATCTTTAATAAAATGCTTATGCAGCTCTGAAAAGCTGCGCATTCGGGGTAAGCTTTAACAAAAACAGGCGCACAACAACGTCTCCAGCAAACACTTCTCGTTGTGTGTTCTGTGCACTACGTAGAAAACACAACTTACGAACCCAAGGTGACATTTAGTATCAACTCACCACTCTAACGTTGCACTAAACGCACAACTGAAACATCCACCGTCAGCATCGTACACAGCCAAATATCCTCAATCAACGCAAACAGCACAGAAAGCTTTGCTTACCACAATTACTGCAGTGCGTGGAATCCGCATGATTTTCATAACGCGTATATAAATGCGTTGGTTTCCTAGTGCGCTGTTATGGTTTGCGTAATAAGTGCAGCAGTGGTTACGCGCATCATACGGTGCGAACCGATTGGAGTAAGATATGCACCTCTCTAATATGAAATAAAATTCTGGCAGGTCCAATGCATCAGGTTGTCATGTACACACAGCGAATATTTGTTTAAATGCATAAAGACTGCTGGAGGATGTGTTGGCTTATCTGTTATTACAATATCAGGTCATTCCGAAAGCCCTCGCCCAAAACCACATGATCATTGTTGCAAGCTGTCCAAACGCAGCCCATTCGTATCTGCTCGCGTGCGCGCACTGTTGCTTACTCGTAGGATGCAGTGTGACAAACGCGGCGATCATATCGAAGAGGTCGTTGGTGTTGGCACGATAGAAGTACACTTGCGATTGTTGCTAAATTGCTATATCATCAGGCTGCTGTACTGGAGGACCTAAGTTCGATCCCACTACCGGGCACCTAATTAAACTTTCTCTTAAGGTGGGATCTATTTGGCAAGATGACAGCTACGTATTCGCGTAGCCCAGTTGCCACGGTCAGAGAACTCTGGGAGGGCTCGCCAGAATAAAAAAAAAATTCACTGTAAAAAAAAAAACGGATGTGGGCCTCGCGTGATTAAATACGCGATTCGGTGCGGCTGTCATTAGAATGACTGATTGGGAGGCAACTGAATGCTCCACGACTTTGCGATCGGACCAGCGTGTTTGTGAAGCATACACTCTATGGTTACAACAGCTCGAACCGACACACTGCAGTGTTTAAACACCAGGCGTTTTGGACTCCCGCATCGTTGCAAGTGCGACCACAGTAAGCAAAAATTTAGCATTGTCTGTGAGTTCCATCATTGGTCCTACAAGTTCAAGTATTGCAGTAGCCTTCGCAAAAGTATATACTCTATCTGTACGTGGTTTCTACCCGACACACCCAGCACTCGCCTAATTCACCCTCGCGGTTGCAACTCTGCCAATTCCCTAACCTTACCGCCATTGCACATCGCCTGGAATTTCTAGCACGCTACAACGTTTGGCTGTTCATACCGGTGCGCCTCTGGGCTCCGGAGTCAACAAAGGCTTCGCTTTGTTACACAGCGTCAACTATCATGCGCGCCATGTCCGCGCAAAACTATACGCTCTTACTCCACCTTCAACCGACTAGCACAGGACCAAAGCCCTTCATATTTCTCGTTCATAAGTAAGCAGAGAAATGCGACTGTAATCGTTATTCGCTCCTACTTCGTTTTCCAGGCATTCCACCACAAATACTCTCCCACCCGTCGTCCGGTTTACGTTCGGGCGTACAGTACGCCTGGGAACCGCTACCACGAACGCCATCACCGAGACCGCGCCCGGGACCGTGACCACTGGAGAAGACCAGGCTCAGAACGTGACAGAGGTCGGTGGGACTGCGCACAACGAGAGCGACTCGCGTGAAACAGCGGCCTCGAACGTCACTGCTCAAAGAGAGGAGGACGTGGAGAAACGCCGAGCGCCACCGGAATAAACATTCGCTCGGGATCATTCAATTCGGCCACTTTACCACACGGCCACCTTTAATCGTCAAAATATTCCTACATTCGGATTTTTAGAAAATATTTATGGTTCATTTTAGCGGCCGTATCAAAGACCTGTTTCTGTCGCAGGTCTTGGATCAGTTTCAGCCGCAGGTCTTGAAATAAAGATTACTTTTGTCGAATCTCTGATTTTTCTTTTTCAGTGAGCAAGTACAGTCGTCATCAATAGGAAAGTGAACACCTAATTTTTTTCAAACACCCTTAGGGGCTAAACACAGATGCCCTCCATAAAAGTGCTCAATGATACTAAAAGTTTAACAGGAAAACTTATTTTTTATGTATCAAGCTCCTTGATTTGAATCCATCGACCACAATTTATTGTTCTTAAAAAATTCGCTATTTTCTTTCATATTGATGACTACATCTGGCGCAGTATCCCAGGCGTGCCCAGCTTTAGTTGTTATAAGTAATCAACAGTTTTACCGCAACTTTCATACTGAATCAGCCGACATTGAATTAACCTTGCCTCAATTGTAGATCTATCTATCTATCTATCTATCTATCTATCTATCTATCTATCTATCTATCTATCTATCTATCTATCTATCTATCTATCTATCTATCTATCTATCTATCTATCTATCTATCTATCTATCTATCTATCTATCTATCTATCTATCTATCTATCTATCTATCTATCTATCTATCTATCTATCTATCTATCTATAATTTAATGTGTATAGCAATGTGCGAAAGATCTTTCCTCAAGCGCGTCGTGTACACGCATGCATATAAGTAACACTCGCCCCTAATGCACAAACCAACATACTTCTACCCCTTGCCTTGATACACAAATCGGGCAACACATATGTTACACCCTTATTATATACACATTGTTATAGCTAGCAGAAACCATGTGACGATAGAAACTGCGGCATGACTGATGATTGCGCTCTTCAATCGTGTATTGGCATCTAATACACCAAATAGTTTTCGAGAACCGTTTAAGTAAGGCGTAATACCATATTGCGATGGTAATTAAGAGTGAGTGCGTTTCATATTCCACTACAAATAAAAAGAGACGTTATTTGTAACGTTATGTGAGCGCAGATGTGCAACAAATGAAGAAAAAAGTTGGGCAGACTCAACAAACACGTTATAATCTATGTGATGCAAAGCTTGAATTAGGCGGGTAATGAGACTGCTTAACCTTCAATTTTAAGAGCAGAACGCGATAGAATTAAAGGGTCCCTGACTGCTACTCACTGTTCCCTGCAACTGCAGCTTACGCAACCATATTATTTACCGGGAAACGCTTGCGGCTAACGCTATGCACGAAGGCGAGCTTTCTAGTTTTGTTTTTTTCTTTCCCCGCATGACCGGAGCCGTCCGCTACCTCGGATGCTTGAAGTCCGTGGAAAATCCATCCAGAAGTCTTCAAACCACAGTGCAGATTCTGTAATGAAGTAGCGAATTTGGTACAGATGGTGTGGACGTGCAAAGCAATATATGATAGCTCAAACATGATAGAATCCTGGGAGGCCTTACTGCGCAATCTGGACAGCAAGACTTAACGCGAGATCATCAGCCAAGCTCTATCCGCCGCCGAGTCCTTCGGGATCCCGGACGATGGATAGAGGCGCTGCGGAGGAAGACCATCTTCTGCGGCGTTAATTGACTGGTGGAAATAAATAATTTCTCTCTCTCTTGCCAGGGGCTCTAGCGCATGTTCGGCGGGGAGCACCATCTGGTGGTGCTGCAAGGAACCGAGCGGCGCAGGCGGCGCTCTGTGTTTGTTAGAAACTGTTAGTAGACAATTTTCGCTCACGGCCAACGCACGGTCAACGCTGGTGCCCCGCGTAACAAGGTCCTTAAAACTGTCGCTTTTAAAATGATCCGCAAATGAGTGCGATGCATGCAATTGAATGCGATCTGGCACTTTCAAGAGTAATGACTGTTCTTACAATTTGAATACAAGTGTTATTGATATGCGGGACACCACCTTTAATGTACATGCGTTTCTGCGCAGCCGGGATTGATTGCGCGTAAAATATTGCTGGTAATGTAACGTCGACACAAACAATACTTAAATGATGTATTGTTGTTATTATGAGCACATTCTAACAGCTTTACCTTCTTCTTCATCATCTATTCTCAGAAGATTGTCAGGGGTGCCTAGAATGACGGATTCACTAAGCGTTATAATTTTTGTTACTCATGATATGTATCACAAAAGAAAAGTACAAATTTGAGTGCATCGCCGAAGACAATTTTCAATATTATGCCGATAACAATGCATATTAAAGGAGCTTCTCTCTGCCTCACCTGCCTCCACACACGCATGCGCATATCATCGGCTAGTACAATCTTGCGATTACAAGACCGTAATCATTTTCAAAAGAACTATATTGAGACAAGCGTTGCCATCTGCGAACAGACTAAAGCAGCAGAAGGGAGCTCGAGCACTACGACTCTCACGGAAAGACAACGACTAAGAAGCGTTGTCAGCACGTTCTTTCCGTTTGGTTCCTCTGACGAAATCCCCCACCGTGGGTAGAAGCCATATACGTGATAGGCAACAACAACAACTAGGAAGGGACTGCCTCTTATGCAAGTTGCCAGCCATGAAAAGAACAACATTACGTTTGTTCAATACGTCGAAGGTTTCTGTATACGAAAAGGCGCCACCTCGTCCTGCAATAACCGACACCGTGCCATCACCTCCTGCGATATTCGCTCCATTCCTGAACACAGGGGAAGACGCCAGGCGAGCGGCCGGTCCAGCTGCATACGCGAACATTGTTCCGATTACTGTGGAACCTGGCGCTTCCACCATGGTGAGCAGGGGCAACTTCAAGCACGTCGCGAACGTTTCTGTTCTTTTCGCGCATTGTGAGGAGCATGCTTTACAGCCATTCCTATTCTTCCGGGTTATACTAGACTTACGTTGCCTGTGCGTCGGGATGTTTTTGAGTTGGAAGTTGAACTCGACGGAGACGACCCCCTTAGGCAGTATGAAGGAGAACATGAAATTACATTCAACACGTTCCAGTTGCTGCACATACATGCTCTGCGTGTCCTTTACTAAAACGCTCGTTGACATTCTAAATGTTGCTTGTTGAGTTTCCACAACCATCAAACTACTATTTTTGAAAAAGCAACTGAACTTTATCGCAAATATAATAAAGGGGAAATTCTCAATGACACTAAATGGTCGACGGGAAAGCTACTTGTGCCATGCTAACATGTCACATTCGAATCTAGACCTCAGGAGTAGTCTTCTCTAAAAAGAAAAATTGGTGTTCGCTCTCGTATTACTCACACGATGTGTATTAACTAGAGTGGAATCTCGTTGATACGATTCTGCATAATACGTTTTTCGGGATAATACGTTTCCTTTTCTACTCCTGATAATACGATTTGGTTAGATAATACATTGAAAAATACAATTTCGGGTGACAGGCTTTATTTTCTGGTTCCCGTCAAGATTGTATGAACGAGATTCCACTGTATATGAAAACGTGTGGCTCTAAAAGCCACTTTGAAATCATTTAAATCGATGTTAAGCTAAAATTGGAAAGGCCATTAGCATGCTTTCTACCCATCATCTTCTGCTCTAGCCAAACCGAGACACGTCTTGGTGCATCAGGGTTGATCACTTCAAGTCGTCATGTCTAAGTTGAATGTTCCCTTTTTGTATATCGCTCTTGAGTCCTTCCTTGCTTTTCATAACTCCTCTCACCTCGGCACTGGCCTTTTTTCTGTCGTTTAAGCATAAGTAACCAATTAAGCTTCTCTCCGCACGGTATTTATCGATAGTGGTCCATCAATAAACAGCAGAAAACGTTCTCTAAGAACCCCATTGCTCTATGTTCGCTTCCACACTGGCGTCCGCTTCCAGGACCGATCCAGCCACAGGACTGCGGAAACCCATACGATGCCCGTCACCATGCCCAGGGACGCGTCCTGCATGGAATCCAGCATCCAGTCCAGTACGCCGTCGGAAATCCCGGTGGCATCCCACCCACCACAGGGCACTAAATTGCCCGGCACCATGCAAAGATCCCGCTCATTGCCTCTGGTGCTCAAGTCCACGGGTGCAGATTTGAAAAGGCACTCCTGGTCGTGAGTACAGCGCAGTCACACAATATTGTATAATACACTAAAACACAATGTTAGGCAGATCACACTCACTGTGGGAATCCACGTTACGGGAAGCATTTTGCAGGTAGTCGGCTATTAAGCAACTTGCTCTGAAAAAGTTGCCTACAGTAGCGGCGAAGAACTGAACCCTTTGGCACGCATATGTAGACAAGAAACACGAGTCATCGTTAAATAATTACGAAAGTGTGGCTCCGCTGCAGCTGATGCCTAAGCGATTTTTCATCGTCTCACCGGCTTAGATATGTGCAGTTAATATGAAGTACCTTTCGTCGAATGGTGTAGCTTTTCTTTGCTTGTTACAGCGGATGCCTGAATCTTGATCATATTCACTTGAAATGAAGCTACGTTTGCCGCAATCTTGACAGAACTTGGCCTTGCAGACGCAACCGCAATCGTTCTCAGCGATCACAAAATGGCGGGCGCTGCCACTACACTTGATAAAAGTGCGTTGTTCATAATGTGCACATCTGGAGGCGGAACCTCTGGACTATGTGATATCACGGTCGCTATCGTCGGTAGCATTTTAAAAATTGGGCTCATATTGAAAACAGCTTTGGCAACGACATGGTGGCGTTCTTTGGTAGCGATTAAATTGTGTGTTCATTTGAAGCACATCCTCCTATAGTGCCATCGCTAACATATAGAGAGTGGGTAACCACAAACGTAGTTACCAGCGGTTATATTGGGTTTCGCGGTGCACTCGAAAGACACTGCCCAGCCTAGAACATCAGCATGTTTGATAGGTTGTTAAGGGCCCCGTGACAAAACCCAGCACTGTGCCCTCAGAGGTGTTCCTTCTTAGACAGAGATACGTCCGTTTTCTGTTCCTTACGCTCGCGCCTCAAGCCAGTGGGGATGCCAGTAATGCTTTTAGCCCAATGAGGACCCGCGATAACGTTGACGGTATACAGTTGGGTAACCAGTTTCATCTCGGTGGCCATATAAAGTTCTCGTCTATTGTGTAGTAGGATTTCATTGTCGTTGAACAGAAGCAGAATCAGCATCCAGATATGAACGAAGTCGTTTCATTGCTCCCACTTCGTATTCACTCTCGAACGACTTTGGAGGCAATGAATGGAGGCAATGAAAGGAAAGCTACAGGGGCACAGCTTCTGCACATGTGTTACAGTCGCTGCACAGTCGCTTTGGTTAGTTTTCTCGAGACATGTCTGCGCAACAACGCAAATTGCTTCTTGCGACTGTTTCGCAGTTACCGAAGCGCGAAATAACAAAGCAGACCTTACGCGACTTCAAAAGTATGCGATTTTAAGAGTGGTTTAATGCATGTGTAGTTATACTATAAGTTTTTTTTTATTAAATTGGATGCTTGTTTTCTATTTTCAATCTTGAAAAAACGCGAATAAGACTTTGCAAGTATCGTGAAACGCGATTTCACCTGTGCAGGCATTGCATCTGTTGCTGTCCGCGGGTGCCTTTCTTGTCACAGAAAGCTACTCGCGAGTGTAGGTGTGACGGCCTATTGCCCTGAATGCTTTATTTTGAGGCTGCAACGCTGACATTGTATTAGGGGAGTTTCGTAACGGAGTGGTCGTTCTGGAATTTCAGAGCAGTCAGCGATGTAACCATGCGTAGGAACACAGAAGGGGTCGTATTTCCAGCGGTGAGTATTCTGTAAAAGTCCACGTAGTGGACTGTCAGTTTCGGTCGCCGCTGATTGGCTCGAGCTGTACGAGTAGTGGAAGATACAGGCTGGCGGAGCCTGCCTCATTGTCGTTTGTACCACTGCACAGCCAATCAGCGTTTCAGCACCTGCTGTATTGGACAGTCAACTAGGTGGGCAGTGACAATATACACCTCCAGGGTTTCGGTGACACGCGGAGCCGAAAACCACCATCGGTGACTAATCATCACTAAGAACACCAGAACCACAGCATTAACAGCATGTCGGAATGTGCAGCTAGATGCCGTCGTCAGAAGAGACGTTGCAGTATACAGAAGCAGCCGTCGAATATAACACAGACTATAGAAGTAATAAGCTGAGATATAGTGGAGCACTTGAAAAGGCTAGGGTGTAGCGAAGAAACTGCAGCGCCAGGCACTGGCAAAGTTACCCTGGAAAGTAAGCCCACAAGGACTTTTGTAAGGGGCAGAATTTACTCGCTTACAAGTTCTGTTGAGGCCGAAACAGAGAACCTGTGGCCAGTGTCATGGAAAAATGAAATGTGACAGCGCAAAACAAATTATTTGAGATGAATCTGTCTTCTCTCTGTCACTTTGTTTTATTACTTCCTGATTTCTTACAGGAATGGAGGACGCGCATCGCTGCTTCTATTCTGCGCCTGCATCGTGGTTCTGCTGATCTTGCTCGTCCTCCTCGTGTTCACCTTCTTGGTCACTTGTAAGCATAAAAAGTGCTCGCTTATCATTTTCATAGCCTAATGAGCTGATGAACGGTTCTTGCGTGACGTACACATTCAAGTTAGGCTTACTTATTGTCGTCAAACTGGAACATAGGAATAGCTCGGCCTTTACTGTGGCACCTTTTTGTGACATGATCGAATAAATTTGACTATCTTCCTGTACACATACCCTTAGTTTTGTGCAGAGACGAATGGGTTATGTGCATGGCGTGAGAGAAAAAAAAACACTTGAAAGGCAAATGAACCTTCATTAGTAAGGCTTTCAATACCAATGTCTCGGCCCCTAAAGTTCAGTACGTCACCGCAGCGATCGTCTCAGGCTGCACGGCGCCGGCCGCGTAAAAAACGTTCTTGCGTAAACAAAAAAAAAAAATGCAGCCAGTTCCGCGAAGTGAAATCTGTCGCAACAGCACAGCTGTGGTCATTCTATTTCTGCGACTGTCGCGTATGTTTCTTTTTTTGCTGAGGTAGTCTGCGTTTTAGACCAAAGGAACGACCACATCTCCGCTATTTCGACATATCGTGTCTCATCCCCCGCAACGCGCTAGGAACGCCGTCGCCCGTGGACGCCGACGCGTCCCATCCCCCGCAAGTAGCGCCCTTCGGGCCAGTCACCGGGCCGCGAATGCACAGCTTCGGTGTGGTCGCCTCCTCCCCCCAACGCGCGCCCTCTCATTGCTTGGTCGCCTCCTCCCCCAGCGCGCCTCGCCTCCTCTGCTGGTCACATAACCTACCCTTCCCCGGCGTGGCTCTCATCGTCTCCTGATCACGCGACCTCTCCGGCTCTGCTCATGCGTGACGGCGGCCGTCATCGCCAGCGCACGCTCGACTAAGAACAGCTCCGCGGTTTAAATTCACAGGCCTACGCGGCAAATGCAGCACAGTGACAGCGTAAACGGGAGGAGCGGCTCGGAGCTCAATTTATGCAGCACGCACTAGAAAGTCTTCGCGGCGAAGTCTCTTCGAGTCGTTTTCAAGAGAACGAACCGAACTGGCCGCCCGCTGCCGTCGTCGGCGAGCTGCGGTCTGCTCTCTGCACAGCGGTCTGCTGAGCCCGACGTTGCCTCGTTGCAGCCGCGCACGAAGCTGTATACGATTCGCTTCTTTAGCAGCGGTTCCTACCTTGCAAGGAAACGCCATAACGTGTGCCAAAGAGTAAACGCAGGTGTCGACACTACGCGGCGCACATGTCACATCCGTTGACACGTGGCACGATACGATGAAACTACTACATGTCGTGACATCAGGTGGAATACAACGCAATTGCGAATGTAAAGTTTGCACGTATCGACGCTACGCGGCGCGCATCTCGCATCGCGCGACAACTGGCGCGATACCATTCTGCTGCTGTTGATCATTTATTGAAATTCCCATTCAAACGTTTCGGTGACAAATAGTCACCTAGCCAGATTTATTTATTCATGCATCCTACACATGTTTTTCATTCTAGCATTTTCGTATACATCTCCCAAATCTACTTTTTCTTCCTCAAAGCTTCTTTATCTACCCTGATAATGCTATACCTTCTTTATTCTTTATCTACCCTATGCAACTGCTATACAGCGTGCCCCCTGGTTTCAAAAATATGCAAGTGCAACGGCAACTCTGCACGTATAGATGCTCCGCGGCGCGCATGTCACATCTCGTGTAGGGAGCCTACATGCAACGCTGTTTTAGGGTGGTGACAACACCAAAATTGTCACCGCTATTTACCGCCCATATTTTGTGGGTAGCCACTCTGGATCCCATCTCGCTTGAAGTCGCGGCGCATTCCTGGATTACACCGCGTGCATGCGCGCGTGCATGCGCACGCGGTCTCCTCCTCGCCAGCTTCCTGCCTTGCTGTTCTCTCCGCGGCGCGCTGAGCCAGGAGAAAAAAAAGGCGAAAGCTTGCACTAGGCCGCGCAAAGCTCAAGACATAGCGAAGCTGGCCGATTGATGTCGCGCGGCTAGCCTCCAACGCGTTTGGCGTCGGCAAGCAGCAGCGCTCTTGGCACTGAGCCAACCTCGGTTAGCCTGCCTGCGTTTGTGGCATCCCAGGAGCACTGTCGCTCGTACGCGCCGACGCGTCCAGCGCTAGTCACGCGAAATGTCGCGAAAAGGAAAGTACCTCAGAAAATGATCACTCCAGAATACCTTCCTATATGCGTAGTTAAGTTAAACCAAGTTAAGACGTAGCAGCAACCAAGATTATACTTAACAGTAGCAGCCAGTAAGCTTCGCTGTGCCTAAGCTTTGCGCGACCGAGTGCAAACTTGCGTGATTTTTTTTATTAATTGTTTGCTATTGCCCCGACGCGCGCGCGTGTCCAAAACGCATTAGGCAGGCGAAGCACCAATTTGACCAGCCGAGGATGCGAGCGCCATCTGGATATCATTTTCGCAAGTACCCGAGCGCGCGGCTGTTGGTCTGGTAGGAATGCTGGAAAAGGGGTTTATGTTTGAGAGTCCTCGTAACAGCATTGTGTTTTCTCTTGCATTCAAATTACAATCTGACGCCATCATGTCTGTAGGTTGTGGTTAAGCCGTACTTTACCATTTTTCTGACGGATTTCACTGAGAGAAATTTAATTTTCGTTCACCAAAACCTTGCACCACGTGGAGGGCCTGCGCGGTCGGGTTGGTTGGGGATGATTTTCTCCGCCATGCACGCCGACGCAGCACGCTGACGCCTACGCCGGATTTTCTGGGACATGGGGACCTTAACGCTGTCGCGTTAAAATACATTGCAGCATATGATTTGGAGGTGCGGTTAGCTTGAGCGCTGTTTCTTTGCCGATGGAGCTAGCGTACTGCTGTTTAAATTCTGACTTGAAGACGCGTCCCTGTTACAACGTTAACGATGTGTATCTGATGCTGCTGCTTGTCCACTTGTGCAGAATCACGGCCGCTTGATCAAACAGCACGCTTTGACCTAACGGCCGTGGCAAAAGGAACAGGCTCAGAAACAATTCCAAACAGCAGCATCGTCTAGCCACAGCTCGATCCACCACTCGCGCGGTCGCCGTCCCTTTCCCTTCTATCACTCGCCTCTATTCGCGGACAACTTTCTCTGGCAACGAAGGCAAAGCTACGAGGGCGGAGCTTCTGGGCATGTGTTACCTTGCCAAGTACTCCTACTGCGTTTGGAAGCGCTTTTGATTTCTTGGAACATATGTTGAATCGACGCAGCTTCCACGCACGACAGTTTCGTTTTTGCGCAGGGCGGAAGGGAAAAGCCGCAAAGTGTCAGCACTTTTAGCACTCGCTGGTGTATTTTGCCTTATGTAGCTGTTGTAAATAAAGTGTTTAGGTTTTCTCTTCCCCAGCTCAAATTCGCGTGAGTGGAAGGGGGGGACTTTTCTTAGAAGCGCTCTAGCTTTTGCGTACTTTGCCGCCGTAGCTTTTCTCTCCATATTAAGTTTTAGCGTGTCCGGTATTTCGGTAAATGCAAGGCAGCTTGCCGGATATTGTTTTGCGTGATGCTTGTTTTGCGGGAACAGCCTGCGTGGTGCCGCCACCTCGTGGCGCACAGCCACAACTACTCAACCACATACGGACATTATAGCAGTAACTAAATGTATTTTACTTTGCTGCTGGTTTAAATTTGAAGCTCAAACCGGTTGCCTCAGGACAAGAACATATCGGAGCAGATGAGGCTTTTGTATGCTGCAGCAAAAATACGGAACACATCCTATTGAAATGCGAAGGGATTCATCCAGTGAAAGCTGCATGCAACGTACACCTCCAAGGAGGGCTTGGATTTAAAGTGGACGGAAGCATGAACTGCTGCTCTGCGGTCGAGATAAGCAAGAGACGTTTATAGTATTGGTGGGAAAAGAAGCAGGAAGGAATTGATACGACCGGACTTGTTAGTCATAGGTAGGGGTACAAGGCAGATTTTGAAGGAAACAATATGCGTATCCCACGCCATGTGGGATTCAGTGTAAGCGAAGCTTTGTATGCTGTTTGATTTGATTGAAGATAATTAGCGGCGAAGTTGGCTGCGAACGTGTTATTTGTTCAGCGTTTTGTGCAATACGAGAGTGGTGAGTTGACGTTAAACGTTACCTTGTGTGCACCAGTGCTTTTTATCAGCGTAGTCCACTGAACACACAGGGAGACGTCTTTGCTTGAGGCATTGTTGTGCGTCATTGTTCATAATCTCTGAGGGGGCTGATCATTGCCTCATGTGGCACATCGCATCGTGGCCGAAGTGTACAGAACAACATTTCCTCAACAACGGCTAGTCAGCAAGGGGACTACTCTTGCGCGTTCGGCTGCTGGAGAGAAGTGTTCGGACCTTTTACATACGGACGCGGGAGCGCAGCATGCTTCCCCACCACGGCTGCTTGCAGGGACGCTAAAACCACTGGAAGAAAACTTAAGCAGCGCCAACTGCACCCCTTCGCCTCCGCCTCCTCTCCTAGGAGCTGCAGCAGCGCTTCTGTGGTGTCCACAAGGAAGCTACGGACGCGAGAGCCATAAGCACGGCCGGGTTCGACTGGCGCGCGCTCGTTGTCGCGGGATCTGTGTCTTCGGCACCGATCGTCTCGGGGCTTCGACGCCGTTACCTCGGCGCGCTTGCTTCGTTGCATCAAGTAAACACCGGAAAAGCGAGCGGACATTCAAAATGGCGCTTGCTCGACCTTCTATTTAAAACATGGTGCGTCACGCTTGAAAACTTGCGATTGCTCAGCGCCGCCGAGCTTACCCGGATGTCCATTGCCAGGCGCAGCTGCGCTGCCTTCAGGAGCGTCATCGCTGCGCACGTCTACATACAAACGCACTGGCGTCTGGCCCTACTTGCTTGCGGGGATATTTTTTTGTCAGTACAAGCGTTTTGCTGACCTTCTATACAGCACTTCCAAGGCACGGTGTACCCTTAAAAAATTGGAGGACGCTTAAGCTTCGCATTGAAGAGTGGAACGGGATACCGTTATCGGGCCCCGTTCGGATCACATTTTATTGCGATAGCAATTATATGGACACTCCAAAGCAGATTTCTGCCGTCGGCGTCGCCGTCGTCGTCGCCGTGAGGTTCCGTATGACGTCAATGGAGATGAAATCGTCGCCGCGTGCCGCCGAATGTGCGAGTGAAAGGGCGCGAGGGACGCGCTCTTTCACGGGTAGTGAACCCACGGCGGAAAACAAACTCGCGTTATGCGCCGTGCTTCCTTAAGGGCTGCAGAAGTAGGCGTCTCTTTCCTCCTTTACAATCACCATATATGTAGAGCAAACGCGCCTTCTTCCGACGCGCTAAAGGCGGTGGGGGGGGGGGGGGGGGGGAGGGGAAGGGAGGTGACTTTTAGCTGCGGCACCAAGTGCCTATTTATATCAGAGGCTCCGGCACCAGTCGGCAACGCCGCACGCATTTTGTGCGAACGCGGGCAAAACGCCGACGGCGTCGACATTAGATCTGCGTGTTGCCGGTGCTGCTGCATGTCCAAGTATATACAGCTGATAAAGCTACTATCATTTACTCCGTATAGCTCTCTACAAATTTGCTAGCGCAATTGATGCTTCGCGCAATTGATGCTTCGCCAGTTTCGCCTTTCAGGTGAAACTGCGACCACTTTTTTTTCTTTGAGTAGGCTTCATAGCACCACAGTACGTGGGAAAGCCAGCTTACAAAGATCAAGCTTACATCGATCCCCTTAAAGTCGGCTTCACTTTTAAACAGTAATGCATTGCTTGTAAGACGCTTTTCCAGGGGCCATATAAGTCGTCTTATAATAAAATGTGAAGGCCCTATGACCCTTTTTTATTATTCTCATAATTTGTTTGCTACTGCACCGACGCGCGCGCGTGTCCAATACACATCACGCAGGCTAAGTCCCAATTTGACCTGCCGAGGATGCGAGCGCCATCTGGATATGACGTTCTCAAGTACCCTACCCGAGCGCGCAGATGGTGGTATGGTAGAAATGCTGGCAAAGGGGTTTGTGTTTGAGTTTGAGCTTTCCCGTACATTCAAATTACAATCCGACGCCACCATGTCTGTAGGTTGTGGTTAAGTCGTACTTTACCATTTTTCTGACGGATTTGACTGTCGAATTCATTTTTTGACATTTTTCTGACGAATTCATTTTTTTTTTCACTAATACCTTGCACCACGTGGAGGGCCTCTCGGTCGGGGTGGTTGGGGATGATTTTCTCCGCCACGGACGCCGACACCGACGCCGGCGCCGACGCCGGATTTCCTGCGACCAACGCGGCGCCTAACGCTTACGCGTTACTAATGAAGGAGTGGTAACCGCACCATCGGATAAGACTGTCAGTGTAAAGCCCCTAAAAAATGAAGATCCCTTCCATTACTGTGAATATGGAAGCCAGTGAAGCTGTGACTGTGGTGGGTCTGCCTTAATGAATGTTGTCACCACGACGGGAATGGGCGTAGCATCGTTGGGCATGATCCAACTGAACATGCCTATAATGAGCGTTGCGGTTGAGAAACTCGCGCTGAAACCGGGGAAGTTGGCGCTAGCGTTGCCGAAGTATGCACCACCGTTGTCGGGTTCCTGGAGGGCAAGACGACGCTGACGTTTGGCCTCAACATCGCGCTCCCTCAACTCGGGGTCCGTGGCTTTTCACTGACGTTTCGCCAAGGCTTCGGAACCCCTCACGCTAGAATTGACACGTCGACGACGAGCCCGTTTCCGAGGTGATGGTGGTGAAAACATTTATTAGCTGTGAAGGGACAGGAGATATGCTTAGGCCAGCTCGTAAGGGACTGCTCCTTACAAATACTAGGTGGAGGTCCCTATATAGTTGGGGACCCCGGTGGCGGTAGCCGCCGCCCGGGCGCGCCCGACTAAGGCTTTTTGGGCCTGTAAGTCGTGGCAGCCGAGCAGGGTCGCCTCCGAATGCTCCCGGGTTGAGTTCTTCTTTCTGGGGTTTTAAAAACAGTTTCTGGCACGCCGTAGTGGAGGGCTCCGGATTAATTTCGACCACCTGAGGTTCTTTAACGCTACAACGCAAGCAATCACGGGCGTCATCATCAATCATTTCAATCAATCAATCAAAAATTTATTTGTCGCAAGGCCGGGAAATGCGGCCGCCGCGGCCGGGATACGATCCCGCCCGGGTTGAGTTAGGAATTGGGAATGGCCCATAGGGTTGGAAAGGGACCTCCTAGTAGGCTTCATAGCACCACAGTAGCACCACAGGAGGTGACCCCCTATTGCTACAAAACGTTGTCCGTGAGTATAGATGTTGCGTACCAGGGCGGCAGTTCCCACACTGTATATAAGGGTGATAATAAGGTTTAAATCAGACGTGACTTATCTGTTCTCAAGTTTTTAAATAAAATTTGGTGCTTCTTTAGGTCTGTAGTCTCAAGGTTCTTTAAGCACATACACATATTTTAGGTTTGTATGGCTAAGATTAGGATAAATATCAGAGGCACCCCGTGCAACTGGTGGAGTTCAAATGAAGAAGTACTACGTTTTCATTCTTGCTCTTTGGCTGCAACCACCGTACCTGGTCGCAGTCTGTGTTCACATTGTCATAGCATAGTTCCTTGGATTCAGTGTTGTACGGAGTAGGGGTTCGTGGAGCTACTTCCTTTTGGGAGGAATTCCACCGTTCCGTTGAGGGTCGGTGGAACTGTAACGGTAACTCGCTAGATTTACGAAGGAACGGCAGAGGGAGCGGCGTTCCTTCTGTAAATGTTCCACGGCATTGAATAGACGCAAGCCCGTACGCAGCACATCATGCAGGGCGTGAGGCGCAGTTAACTACAGCTTGCCTGTCACGTGATTATGGTGTAAGTTTTTCGCGAGTTTTCCGTTATATTTTTCATGGCTAAGCTTCAACATTGTCAGGTTTCGATACGGTTTCTTGTGCAAGAAATTTAATTATATTGGTGCATGTGAGTAACTTTCTATTTGCACATCTGAAGTGCAGTATCCTGCCTGCGAAACTGAAGACCGAAGTGGGAAGTGCCATATGTGTTGCGCTTGCAATAGACGAGCACCAAAGTTGCAGTTAGACATGTTTGGGTGTGCCTGGTCCTCCCTGAAAAAAAAATTGTCTAGGGGCGTTTCTTTGGATCCTTTTTATCTCCATATAATCTGCTGCCGGTGATGTTCAAATTCGTATAGTATACGGAGTTCTACGTGAGCTATAAATTGCTTACTTTATTTCAAGTCAGGATTTTCCGACACTATATTTTAATTTAAAAAAAAACATCAGGCAAGTTTGCACTCGCTCGCGCAATGCTTAGGCACAGCGAAGCTTACTGGCTGCCACTGCTAGGTATTAACTTGGTTGCTGCTAGGTTTAACTTGGTTTAACTTGGTTTAACTTAACTACGCATGTAGGAAGGTATTCTCGAGCGATCATTTTCGGAGGTACAGCGGTGAGCACTGTTAGGGTGAACACGCGAGCGCGTGGCCGACGGCACTATCAGCGCCGCGTAACAGCCATCGTTGGAAACATTGCACATGCGCAACATGTGCTTTGCGAAACACTCTTTCCACCGCGCGCATCACGTCATCGATACGCTTGTTCGTCGTCTGCTAGCCGCATTTTTTGTTCGCTGAGCTGATACCTTCTGCATTTCAAGGTCCATCTGGATTGAAGATTGGCGCGTGAAGGAAAAAAGTGAGTGTAAGAGGGATAATTATCAAACTTTTTATTCAAGAAAATTGCACTTTTGCAATTCAAGTTAAACAAGACCATGAGAACAAATATAAAAACATGAGCAAATCTAATAGCGAGTCATGTGACCACTTACAGCAACGACTGCAGCTATTCTGGACGGTAACGAGTCGTAAAGTGATCGAACATATTCCCGATCGGCTTTCAGCCTTTCCCACTCGTTGCTGACTTGCGCCCACAACTGGTCCGAAGTCGCGGAATAAAGGGGCTTCCTTGCCAAAGAAGCTTTCAGACGGCCCCACACGTTTTCTATCACATTCAGGTCCGCTCCTTTCGGAGGCCATTCCAGTAGCTGCATGTGCTGCTTCGCCTGGAACTCCTTGACAGCCCGCGCCGTGTGTATCGGTGACCGATCCTGTTGGAACAGGTAATCACCGTCTGGGAATAAACTGCTCGCATATGGCAACAGCACATTGTTCAAAATGTTGCAGTATTGTTCCGACGATAAGTGTCCACGTATACGTTGCAGGGGCCTTAAACCATATCTTGAAACAGCACCCCACACGTTCACACTCGATCTCCCACTGGCAGAAACACATTGCACGTTGTCCGGCTCGTTCCTGCGTGGCATTGTGACGTTAATTAAAACAATTGCTTTTCAAAGCAGGAAGTTTGCCTCACCGTGTGCCTGGTAGTCTCCAAACACGCAATCTTTGGTCTTGTCGCGTCGAAAACGTCGACTCATCCGAAAAGATGACGCGACCCCACTCTTCTGATGTCCATGCTTCGTGCAGCTCAGCGAACTGCCGTCGTGCGTCATTGTTTGCCGCCGTTAGTAGTGGCTTCTGCGCTGTGACGCGACTGCGAAGGCCCGCAGTACGCAGGCGACGTCGAACAGTGGTGTCCGAAACGTCCAAATCCAAGTCCTCGCGTATTGCTGGGGCTGGCAAGAAAGGGTTACGAACAGCAGCTGCAACTATGAGGGCGTCTTCATCGTCTGTGGTAGCTTTAGGGCGGGGCGCGCGGGGTGCATCCTGAATGCGACCTTCATACTTGTAGGCTTGAATTATCCTGTTCACAGTCTTCAGGGGCCTATTAACTAAAGCGCCAATATACAGCTGGGAATAACCTTTCAGGGAAAGATCGACAATTGAGCGCCGTTCATCATCGGGAACCCTAGCCATAATACGATCTGGCGACAGAATGAACGGCTGCGAAAGATGTTTGGTTGCACGGCGTTGCATGCACAACTTTGAAGGGAACGAATAGACACGCCCCCATAGATATACAAGTTTTTTGTCTTGTTCTGTTCAAGCACAGATGTTTAAAGAAATCTTAAAATGCAGGATGCATGGGCTTAGAAAACAAAAATGCGGTTAGCAGACGACGAACAAGTGCATTCATGACGTCATGCGCGCGGTGGAACAATTATTTCGCGCTTCGCGACATTTCGCGTGACTAGCGCTGGACGCGTCGGCGCCTCCGAGCGACAGCGCTCCTGGCATGCCACAAGCGCAGGCAGGCTAGCCAAGGTTGGCACAGTGCCCAGAACGCTGCTGCTTGCCGACACCGAACGCGTTGGAGGCTAGCCGCTCGATCTCAATCGGCCAGCTTCGCTGTGTCTTGAGCTTTGCGCGGCCTAGTGCAAGCTTACGCCTTTCTTTTTTTTTACCAGCGTTGCTGTTTAAACCGATCGTCAGTCCATGAAGCGTTTACAAAAACCTCGCTAAACAATGACGTCACCGCGCACTGACTGGCAACCACCTCGCGGAGCGGCGTGTGCTTCGCCTCCTCTCCGTGCCGTGCACATGTTGCCTTGACATGGGACCTTAAGGAGAGGGAAGGAGAGCATGCGCGCGGGGCGCGCTATGCTCGGGAGATAAAGAGAAAATCAGAGGGGGGAGAGACAAAGAAATTGTAGCAGCACCAACTAGGCAACGCGCAGAGCTGCTGCCGACTCCATCCCCATTTCGCCATTTCCCCGCATTCGCACCGAACGCGCGCGGTCTCCGTGGCTGCTGCAGGCGCCTTTGGCGGCGGCTCGGCGGTTTCGACCAGCCACGCCCCGGCAAGTGTAGAGGCGCCGCTTGGCCGCGACATCACCGGGGAGATAAAGCTCGGAGTCGCCGCGACGGCGGCATAACTCTCGCTGACTCTGTGGCAAATACATGTAGCCTTGACATGGGACGACCAATGAAGATCCGGACACCCGAAGAAGAAGCCGCTCACCTTGAAGCGCGCCACGCGGCCTAGCGAGAATCTGCGCGTCGGACGGCGAGTCCGATTCGGAATACCGTGCCTAGCAGCACTCAGCATTTCCTAGCAAAACTTAGCCAAGCCTAGTAAAACCTGGAAGAAGCTTGGTCGATCACCAGCTCCACTGTTTACTCCAGCCTTGTACGACTAATGCAAGCTGCCCACGTTGTTTATGTTTTTTTTTTCTTATTCCTCGCGATGTTTCAGGGATACCAAAACTAGTATGTGAGAATATAGGCCCCTATAAAACCGTTCTTACGAAAGTGCCTAGTGCTATTGGCCATCACCACTGCGAAGCTGTCGTTATCACACTGAGTGCCAGCAGGAGTCATGGGTGCTCAAATGGCAGCGACTTCAAGTTATTAAAATTGCTAATCCTGTTCCTAACCGTCGTTTTGTAGGAATAGCCGATGCATGCTGGTACAGGCGATATAAAAGCAAACAATGGTCTCGTGAAATATATCGTGTGGAACACTCTGCGCAAGATTGTGACTGCGGAATATGAAAGTTTAAAAACAAATGCGATTTGTTGCTTTTCAATTTTGCCGTGATGTCACTAATTTTGTATGTCTTGCTCCCCTTTCGTTCTGAATTTTTCCATCACCCAGCTCCAGCGTCACTTCGATTCTGTAAGTAGGCTCATCTTCGATAAGGAGCGTATTTTGAAGTCTTCTTTCTGAGTGAGAAATCAGATTGTTCAGCCGAAATTCCAACACTCTTGATTGAAAAATGTACTTCTGCTTGAAAGTGTAATACAGCTTTATGAAATTGATTATCACTTTTACTCATCACATGGCACTAAACAGAATAGTGTCGCTTTTCTAGTGGTCTTGTGCTCATTATTCATATGTATACTTTCGAATCAAAACACTTTTACATGAAACAATAGCTGCGGTCTTACCATTGCAGGTGAAGAGCTTGCACGCGAATCCTGTCATTCTTTCGAGGCGGCATATTGTGCATTCCTCTTGAGTGAACAAACCGAACGCTCTTTACAAAATTCAGCTATGCAAACCAACTCCAACAGAACACGCCATAACAACGGCTTTTAATTTTTAACGGTGACCGAGTTCCTTTTAGCATAAGGACCATGCCACCATCCTTGAGAATTTTAGACGACAGTCTTAAGAGTATTGTTGAAACACTTCTAAGAACGGCAAGTAGTAAGCAAGACGATGTACCACATTTTCGCTTATTACGAAGATAGAATGCTATAACTAAGCATTCATGAGCACTTCAAGAGCAGGCACCTTTTGTGGTAGATTGGCGCCTTCTGAGTGAGGGCCTATAAATCTTGTATTGCAATAACACGTAGAGTTTCCGCAACATCCTAGATCTGCGGCGCTACGGAGAATCCTTGCAATTCATAATAGCAAGAGCTGCGGGATTTCCGGTGCTCTCAAGGCACTGAGCTCTGTTTCTTCATATAGATAATGCGCCTTCCGTTGCTTTTTCAAAGCATTTCGCTTTATGGAAGCGAGTTCGGCCTTCAACGGATTTATTAACTTGACGGAATAAACTCTCGGTGACATTCTGGAGAGCAGTTAGTCCGGCTAACATCAACACTTACTCTTACTCTGTCTCCAACAATTACGTCGGAACTTTACTTGCAGACGCTGAAACTCAGACGGCCAAGCACACGCCGAAGCCGAACCGTAAGTCCAACTCGATTTTTGGAAATCTTGTTTCAGTAGGAACTCCAGCATTTGATTTTAAACTATCCAAAGACCATTCACCCCTTGATTCAGTGAACACTTAGCCTAGGAACTTGCTCATCCAAAACACACGCATTTGAATCTATGTCTACCAAATATCTAATGAAGTTGGTACCGTAATGTTTATTGACTATACCATTTGCGAGCACAGCCGAAATGCATACACCAAATCAGGCAGAAGCACAGTGTCAGTCGTCGATGCATGGTCTTCAATAGGACGAAGCCAGTGCACGATACTTCTCGCGAAAAGACTATAGGGACGGGAGGTGATGACACAGGGAAGTTGAGCACATTTATGAACAAATTTAAGCATCCTCTATACTCCTTACGAAGGAATAGAAAATGAAGCCAATCACAGGGGAATGCAATTGTTATGTTTATTACTAATTGAGTCATTATAGGATAAATACACAAATGAAACTACACGCAAATATTGCTTGCCGCTGGTGGGAATACAACCCACATCTTACGCACGTATAATGTACATTACAGTTTAGACTGTTGGATAAGGTTATCCATCGTGATGGGCCCTCTATGGTTCTTGCTTTATGGTAAAGATGTTGTTGATATTGTCAAGCCAAGTGATGAAATACGACTGCTTGCAGGAAATTGCGATTTGTTTAACGAAATCATTTGTACTATCGACCAAAATGACCTGATTGACAGCCTGAATAACATTCTGTCTTTGTGCGAACAATTTCGGATGACGCGAAATGCAGAAAGAAAGTCATGTTTTTTTCTTCCCATATCTCGTAAGAAAACTACATATTCCTTATACTTAACGTGTTAGGTTCTTCCCCACTGAAATAAGTTACCAACTACAAATATTTAGATATCACGCTGTCTAGCAATCAATCCTGGAAGCTCCACGTTAACAATTTATGTTCCTTCGCGGTTCTGTAAGTGCGTTTTCTAAAACAGAAACTTCCAAGACCTCCTCCACCACCTGTTAAACTCCTAGCTTATTATTGCTTAATTTGGGCGCTGTCACTGTCCATCTGTATTATCTGCTACACCTACACTTAGCGCAATGAAGTCTACTGATGAGGAGACCAACCCACCACAATCATCAAATTGCTTTAAGCCGATATTTAGGCCCAGCTATAACGTGTTTAATCTTTTTTTTTTCCGCGCACCATTGATGACTGGAACCGATTGGCTTTGTGACAACTGTACTTGCTCTTTTGTAGTTTTTCGGTTGTTTCATTTGTTTCATTGTTTCCATTTGCTTATTTTCGCCCTCTCTGCATGAAGCTCGTGTATTAAGGACGAATTAAATAAATAAATAAAGTATCAAGGGACCTGTGGTGCTGCTGTTCCCGCTACATCATCGACAGTTTCTCTAGTAACTATAAGTAATGCGGTAATGGTAACGCGGTGAGTATATAGAATATTACCCAAGCCCTCTTGTTACCGTATGAACACACACCTGGCCAAAGGTTTTATCCGGCAGACTGAGGCAGCCTTGAGGCATCGGATTACCCTATACCACGCAGGTGATGCGGAACCATGCCGTGACCAAGAAACCTAGCCATAATTATTACAGAAGTAGGGCTAGAAAACAGGGCTCGTAACAAGCAATCACGTAAAGTTCGGCAGACTTGTGTGACAACGCAGAATCACAGCGAAGTTGTCTTCGGCACTCTGCCAACCTAAACCGCCGTTCCGACACGCCATCTCCGGGACGCGTGCCGTTACTGCCACAGACGCTGTCGAGCGCGCATTGCGGTCTCTTCAGGGATTACTCCGGTATCACACTTAGTGGGAAACGCTGCAGTAACTGCGGAGTTAGTGCAGCCACAAAAGCGCTTCAACCCCTCGCGTACTGATGTAGCAGTCTAGCGTATATACAACCGAGCGAGCCAGAGCGAGTGCCACTTAGCACCTTCTGTGTCGTGACGTCACGTCACACAGACCCCCTGGGAAAAGAAGCAGAATCCGGTTAGTAGGTAGCTATTACAGTGAATGATATAGGGTGCTTTGAAACTTGCTAGTACTTTGTGTTTGGCTTTCGAGATTCAACATAGTCAGTAAATGACAGAAATAAATATAAAAAATGACGTCAGTCCTCACTGATTATACAAAGTTGAATAAAATAATAGATAAACCTGGTAGATAAACACTCAGGTTCCTAGCACGTAAGTGAAAGATGTCCTTGCTAGTAGTCTTTTAAGTTAAGAATGGATCTTAGCCAACTAGACCAGCTTGCTGCCTTACCACTGTCTCGTGCAGAAGCAAACTCGGAAATTATGCATGCCTTAATCAGTCGATGGTTATCGACTACACCAGTGCGAGCAATTTGTGACGCCTGTGTCGTACTTTGAAGTCCCTCACAAACCTTCAACGCCCGTCGTAGGCGACGTGGGCGCCCCATGCAACAACCCCGCTCCTTGCCTGGGACAATCCCACTGCGTGGAAGGCGTCTGTCGGTGCAGGGGCCCTGGCATACGCATCGTGAAAGGCGTCTGCGTATCTATCACCACGCCGGTAACGAAAAAGACCCCTTCATCCAAGAGCCCAAGCACTCCAACGTGAGTACTTGGTAATTAATAGAGTGTCTGGAGACATATAAAGCTCTACGTACCTAGAGATACCCTCTGTATATATATGGATACAGAGACACCATTCTATTCAACGTCTACCACGCAAACATCTGCAAGATTTGATGTGTTAAGAAAAGACATGATTTTGCTGATTGCTACGAACTATTAATATAACCGCATAATTCAGCTTTAAAGTGATATGAATACTCTCTTAGATCCACCTAACTTGCACGAAAATTCCTTCAATATACACTCGGAAATGGAGCAATAATTTGAGTTTTTCAAAACTCCGTTTAAGAGTGAGAAGTTAATGTACTCTTTAAACCAAACATATTTCTCCTCAGTACAACACCTAGCAGATAGACTTTACAGAACTGTGACAAGTTATTCTTGAACTGATTTGCAACGCTAACAATACGATATATTATTTCCGTGAAATTTGCTGATTTAAAAGTATTTCTGTATCACATTTGACTAGTTAAATTAACATTCTTCTGGGAAAAGTCGTTAAAGTTGAGATTATGCTTTTCATGACATTAATTGATTTCATGATGTTTCAGCGGTTGCTTAAAGGTAACTCATTTTCTATTCATGCGCATTTAAATAAAGAAAGTAAACCGGAGTTTGCCTCGAGGGATGTTTTTTCGAAATACATTAGCCTTACTCTCCGGAGCAGTAACATTTTCCTGACTCACATAATACATCCAACAACTAACTCTTGGGACAAGCGAACGCAGAAATGCAGGACAAAGAAGAAAGAGTCAGTCAGCATCCGCACACTCGTTCAGGAATATTCACCAACATAGTCAGTGAGAGTTGTCGAATCCAATCCCCTTTTTATAAGCCAAATAAAGCTTTAGTATATACCATTCAGTATACGAGAGTATATCAGCCAGGGTGCCAGGATCTTCAAATGGCACTCTGCCCAACACTAATTGGCCAAACCAGTACTCCACGAATGTCGTTGACAATGGAAGAAATCCCAGTTGCGGAAGTGTTGCTTTATACTTATATTTCCCAAATAATCCACACTAAATAGTATGAAGTGTTATACGTTTGCTTGCGAGGAAGTAGCTGTTTCAGCCATGTTTGAATACATCTTCTCGAGTTCTCGGTTTTTTGCTTAGAGTATATTTTCTGTGCTTGTGCGAAATGAGAGCGAAAGTATTTCATTTGCAGTGCCTAAACTCTCGAAAACGAAGGTAAATACGGGAGGAGGTGGATGTGCAAAAACAAAAAGATGCGCTGCCAGCGCTCGCGTTACTCTTATGCGCCGTGACCTCCATGCCCATGGGGTTGTGCTGCAGACTACGAGGTGGCGTGTTTGATTCCAGGCCGCGTCGGCACCGTTGGCCCCATTCAGTTGGGGCTGAATGCAAAAACAATCGTATACTTAGATCTATGTTAATGTGCGTGTGAAAGAACTCAAGGTGGTTAAAATTACTGCGAAAGTTACTGCGCAGCATTTCACTATCGCATCTCTAAACGTCCGCATATTGCTCTGGAACGTGAATAATAAATAAATAAATAAATAAATAAATAAATAAATAAATAAATAAATAAATAAATAAATAAATAAATAAATAAATAAATAAATAAATCACCTGTTTGTTTTGCGGTGTTCTGCAATCTACGCGCCCCAAGGCAATTTCAGTCAATCAACGATATGGAGAGAGCGGTGTAGGCTTATAAACACAACGGTTTCCTAATGCGACATGAAAGGCTGTGTACTTACTTCAGCAACTACTGCGCGCAGCCTAGGGCGTGCACATGTAGACTTATTGGTGGTGTAAGTTACGCATCCTGCCAATATCTTCAAAAAAATCACAGCATATCCACGGGGTGAATGATGATGAGTGGGCGAAGCTCCGGAGGGAATCATCGGATCTCCCGCTTAAGGGGACGCTAGCACAAACGCGTTAGAAACGTGCAGTACTCTCTAGTAAGGGGGAGCGGCCACAGCGTCTTACGCAGCCATTTACACATGCCGGAACGTGCACCGCGTTTGCCGACGCCATCACATGACTGCTGAGAGAGTATACCCCCCGTATTCATAAACGCTCCTCGACTTGAACTTGACTTGCCACCGCTTTGGGCAGCGCGTTCGAAACGCGTTAAAGGTAAGGCGGAGAGGCCACAGCGTCTTACACCAGCTTCTTACACGGGCCGTAACGCGCTAGCACAAACGCGTTAGAAACGCGCTAGAAACGCGGCCTTTCGTTAATGTTGGGTATTGCCATCGTGGTGCGTGTGTCTATGTGCGCTTCGTGGCGTAGTGGGCTAACGCCGCGCGCTCGGAAGCGAGGGGTCCCTGGTTCGATTCCGCGATACGGACACAACTTCGGAATTTTTAAAGACGATAGTCTTTCTTGGGGAACTTAAACGCTGAAAACTTGGTCTGTCTGTCTTTCTGTTTGTCTGTCTGTCAACCGATTCAGCCACCCGGCCAAAGTTGGACCACTTGCATACCGCCCACACTACTTAAACTGGTACGGCTGTTCATACTTGTGAACGTTATCGATCAAAAAGTAAACATTACGCATATCTGAGGCGCAACTTCACTAGGTAAGTATTAGGAGGTGTGTTCCTTTAATAGAAAATACATAGATACGTAACTCTAAAGACCCTAGTTTCTTAAGCTGCGCTGAAAATGCCATGCTATGCGCGCCGACGAACGACGTCTGCCACGAAGGGAGGGAACCCTCTGCACAAGCTCGTGTTTCCCCGACTGCGCGCCGACGAGCGCCCTCTGCCATGGAGGAAGGAAACCCTCTGCACAAGCTCATGTTTCCCGATGTATTGTCAGATGGCGTCCATGTCTCACGCAGCGCCTCCTCAATTTTATCAATGCCAGCCAGATGCGGCCGATTCCGCCTCCTCAATTTTATCAATGCTCAATGTTCAAACAAACCTCCATTGCATTTATCATGCCAGGACGGAAATGGTACGAGAACAGCATCACGGGTGGCCGCGGATCAGACCAGCACTCATGTAGTACGGCCGGCAGAAGACTATCGTCTTTCGACGACATTTGGAGCGAAGCACGCAGATACGCGGCCATTTTTTTCTCAGACTGGTTACACACTACTACTACGACGACGGGGACGGAACGGGTGCCGCTATAAGGAGCTTCGCTCCTAAAAAGAAGGAGTACGGGTCTTGCGCGAGTCGATTCGGGATAGAGTGTGGCAGTCATTGCAAATAATGACGATACGGCTACTAATTGTTCCATGACGATTAGATCCCACCAGTATGTTTATGTGGAGTACCCTATGGCTACAAAATATTCCATGACAAATCGCACAAGTATGCTTATGTAGAGTACTCTATGGCTACAAAACATCAACCGGGCAAACCCTGTACTCATTTCCCGCCACGTATTTTGGATTCCCACAAAACTCTGAAGCGTGCCGCAGTGAGGAAAATATTTGGCACTATTTTGAGGTTCCCTAGCTCAGGAGATGGCCTGAACCGCACGTCCTTTGCAGGATACGAACTCACTTTATTAACAATGGTTTGGCTTTAGACGCTGCACTCAAGCAGTAGCCGAGTAGACAGCCGAAACTGGCAAGCAATGCATTGTTTTTCTTTTTTTTTAACAAACACAGCAAGCCTTTCAGCAACGTTGCTCTTAAAGATTTCGCCTGTTTCAGGAACTTGCCTGTACGAACTTTCTGGATGCAAGCGCCTCTCTAACACCCTGTCACTACGGGAAAAGTTCAAACGGGATGTTAGGAGACCGACGAGCAAACTTTTTTGCCATTCAGCGTGTTTCGTAAAACTTGACGCAATATTCCGCTTACCTTTGCGATCGATCCCAGTTGCAACAGAAGGTTCGCTACCAGAGCCAGCCTAAACATTTATGTGCACCCCGTCCGTGTAAAACAATACACTATTTCTTTGTCTTCCGATCACTAGGCCAAAGTCACAATCGTAACAGTTTTCAATAAGTAAGCAGGCTAATTTCAGCGCAATCGTAATTCGCTCCTATACTTCGTTTTCCAGGGTCTTCAGCACAACGACCCAGCCACCTGTCGTGCGGTTTCGTACCATCCGCTCGGGCACTACTTCTATAAGCGCAAGCACCGAGACAAGGCCGGTGACTCGTGGGGAGGAGCGGGGTCAGAACACGACAGAGGTCGGTAGGACTGTTCGCAACGACGAAGACTCGCATGAAACAGCGGCCTCGAACGTAATAGCCTACGGAGAAGAAGAGGCGGAGGAAGTGGCCCGAGCACAACGGGAATAAACCTTCGCCCGGGATTGATTCGATCGGGCCACTTACCGCAAGGGGGATCAATTCTAAAAATATTCGCAAGTAATTTTTGTAGCTTTATCAAAGACCTGTTTCTGTCGCAGGTCTGGCATACGTTTTTGTCGTAGGTCTTGAAATAAAGACTATATTTGTCGAATCTGATGTTTTCCTTTCGTAGTCGGGAATCGCTTAAGCCGTGCGGTATTTCAAGAAATACCTGACACGTGATCAAGCCTTAGAGCCTTCAAGGTCGTTATTATCTGTATCGCAACATTTATACACCCAGTCTTACACCGAGCTTTACTCGACAGTACAAAGCTGAATTCGCTATAATCTTGTGGCACATTCATCTGCATTGGAAAGCGTGAAAGACATTTGTTCAAGTGCGTGTAAGGAAGAGGCACACCAATACGGAAGCCTCACACCTCTCGCAGAACCCAACACCCTCTAGTGAATCCGCTTTGCATGATAGATTGGTTTTGCATGCAAAGCCGAGGAAAACTGCAGATAGCACTGGTATCAAGGGAAAAGCTTAAATTTCTCCTGCCGCAGCCTTTCAACGTGAAATCGGCTCAAAATATGAGATTGGTCAAAAAAGGCGCCGGTCCTAGCGCTTGATGTCAATTTGCATATTTATGCCGTGAAAAAAATAAAAATCATGAGCCATTCCACTCCGTGAAGGTGGATGACCAGCGAAGCTGTTTAGCACACGATACATAGGTGACAGAATTTGGAACAAAGGTACGAACATATTTATTGTCTTGATCGGTGATCATTGTGACGATAGGTACCCGTACACATTTGTTTCTTGTAGGCTTCTTTAACACCAACATTGGCATTTGCTTTCCCTACTGTCCCAAGGCTGTAGGCCTCCTGAATCAAATAACAACCCGTAGCCTAAAAAAATATAAGAAATTGTTCATATTCAACGCACATCTTGAAATCTATGTGAACCGAAGGTTTCAGGAAGGAGTCACTCAAATACCATACAAATTTTCCAATTTCATTAATTGCATCTTTGGCATGGGGGTGTACGAGGATTCAAAATTTTGAATATGAATCAAATAGTCTTTACAATTTGATTCGTACCTGATTCGAAAATTCCCGTTTTGACGTTGTCGAATCTTCATTTAATTCGAATACTATAAAGGACAACAGTTCTTCCTGTGTACAGGGAGAACGACTGATGCTAATAGAGACTCGTGTGGATGAGTTGTGCAGACAATTGAGTTCTTGAACACGCGGAGGAGGTCACCTATGCATAAGCTACGAGCCGTTTAGTAAGCTTGACTTTTGCACAAATTAACAGCCGTTCAGTAAGCCAGCCTATGAATTCACTGTGTCGATTCAGAGAAAGCAATTTATTGCTTTCGTAGGAAACTTGCGTATGCGCCATGCGTACAAATACAGTGCGTGGCGTGTCGCCATAGGACAAGATAAGTTATCCTACGAACCACTGTGACTTCTGATTCTTTCCGAACTGGTGCTGAACCACAACAAAATCGGAACTCTTGAACCCGAACCGATATATCTTTTCTCTTCGACACCCTGAATTATTTCTAACTACATTGAAGGTTTTATACTCCTTACGAAGAAACAGACACTAAAGCAAGGGGAAGCATAAGGGATGTTATTCGTTATGCTTATTCAAAAGTAAGCATACTAAGAGAAAAATTCGTTAATTTCAGCCCTATGGCTAAACGAGTCAAAGTGATAGCATGATTTGGCGTTCCGTTGAAGCGCCTCAGACGGTGTTCGAAGAATACACGGGTACAACATGATGGCGTGACAGAACACGGGACTTCAGCAGAATTCCACACTGATGGGTTAGTGTTGCGCATTCAATTATAGATTTTATAGCGCAAGGAGGGCCGCCCAAGGATGGAGCCCGGACACGGCGCTTCTTTCAACTGTTTAGGCTTAGTCTGTCAAGTGCAGCCTCTTGTTCCGCCCTCCTTCTTTGCGCTAAAGCTTATCACAAACAGCATGCCAGGTAACTTTTGCCGCACAGGAGGCACAGTGCCCTGACAGCTACCAGACGTCTCACAACGCTGGTATTATCAGGAACGCCGCAACTGGCGTTCCTGGCGTCGCATTTTAATGGTGCGTGCGAGATGAAAACAGAAGGAAAGCTCAACAGGGTTTGTAGCTTGAAGTGTAGTGCTGTCCGCTCAGCTCAGCGCATACCTGACCAGGGTGGCAGCACAGCTGCGCAGTAGAAACGCTATGGTGTTTTTGCGCACAACCCTCATGCCAGCAGCGGAAGGCCGGAACGCTGCCCTCACTCCGCGGCAAATGCACCAGCTGCGCCACGGTTTACACTAGCAAACGGTGGAAACGGTGGGTTTTAGGTAGTGATCATTACGTAATGTAAGACGAAACTAGACGTTGAGAAAGGCAGAACTATGAAATTTCAGGGAATGCAGATTGGGACCCTTTCTGTAAGTTAAGAACCAAAAGTGAAAAAGAAACCACCAAACTCATCCTCAAAGACTGGTGTGAGGGCATCAGAAGGGATATCAAAACAGCGTCCAAAAGGATTGCGACAGACACTAATATGAAGGCAATGGACTCTATACTAGAACACTTAATAGAGGCCAAGGAAGCCATAACCCAAAGGTTGCGGGCCCAAAGGCTCAATCGAAGGCTGACAAAAAGAATCGCAGAACTTAACACAAACAAATTGAACAACACTGTAACACCCTTTGCAAGCTGTAGTGGTATGAGTTTTGCGAGTCAATCGATGGGCAAATAAGGAACGGCAAGGCGTGGAAACTCCTGAAGCATCTGCTGGATGAAGAAGACACTAAGGCCAACCAGAGACACAGCCTTGCCCGATCCATATACATAGCCCTTAAGGATCACAGCATCGAAACAGTCACCAAGCAACTAATTGACAAATACCTACCAGTTACAGATGAGCAAGGCCAACCACGTCCATCAGAAGACAAGAAGGCCCCTCAGCCTGAACTCGACAAACCCTTCACCACATCTGAAATCCGAAAGGTGTTGAGTGAACTAAATCGAAAGTCAGCCCCTGGTCCGGATGGAGTTACGAACAGATCACTCAGCAATCTCGACGAGCCGTCCATTGAATCACTAACAGACTTCATCAATGAAACATGGGGCTCAGGCGAAGTCCCAGAAGAATGGAAAACCTCACAAGTTATACCGAAAGCGGGTAAACGCTCCCGCTTAGAGACCTTACGGCCAATTTCACTTACATCTTGCGTGGGAAAGGTGCTAAACACACAGTCCTTAATAGTTTAAAGGACCACTTAGAGGACAATAACATATACACTCACAACATGCTGTGTTTTAGGTCTGCGCTATCCACGCAGGATGCAATGAAACAAACCAAACACCACATACTCGACGGATATTCTAGAGATACTAGGGCCATACTCGGATTAGACTTGGAAAAGGCGTTCGACAACATTAAGCATGAGTACATCCTCAAAACTATGGAAGACATTGGACTTGGGTTGAGGATGTATAACTACATCAAATATTTTCTGGAAGCATGCACAGCGTGGGTAAAGGTCGGAGACACAAACTCGGAAGTGGTTTAGCTCTGAGATCGAGGAAACCCCAAGGATCGGTGATCTCGCCCGTCCTCTTAAACCTCTGCAAGATGGGTCTGTCCAGAAAGCTGGGCAACATTAACGGCACTGACCATACCATATATGCTGATGACCTCACTATATGGTGGGCTGGTGGCAGTGAAGGAAACATACAGGATGCGCTGCCTGAAGCAATCCGCACGGTGGAAGAATACCTGAGACCCACTTCACTCAGGTGCTCCCCACATGAATCGGAACTGTTACTTTATAGACGTGAAAAAGGGGGCAGGCCTGAGGGCTGGAAACGTCCATCGGAAATCGATATACACCTATTTACACAAAATGGTGTAAATATACCCATAGCCAACGTGATCAAGATACTAGGCTTTTTCATTGATGCAAACGGTGGAAACCATACGGAGCTCTAGGATATCACCCTTAAAACGGAAAATGCCTACAGGATGATCAGACGCCTGGCAGGAAAACACAAGGGCCTGACAGAAGATAACCTCATCAGGTTAATCAACTCTTTCGTACTCTGTCATATCTCATATTCCGCTGTCATGTACTATCGACCAAAAAAGTTTACGGATCACGGTATCTCAGAAAACGCTAAATATCCAAGCAGCCTTTAAAAGTAGCCAGTAAAACCATACATCACAATGTTTTCGCATATATCAGTAGAGGCTGGAATGGGAATACCAGGCTGCGTTTTGAGGCTGCGGAGATATTCAGCTATTGTCAGATCCCTTGGTCCGTAAAGTTTTGTAGTCGATAGGACAACTGGACGCAAGTTCAACTAAAGAAGCTTGACGCGGAAATCAAGAAGGTTGTTAAAAGTGCATTAGGGCTCCCAATTCGAACCGGCACTGAAAAATTGCTCAAGTTAGGAGTACACAACACGACCGTGGAGATCGCGGAGGCTCAAGAAAGATCACGAAGAGCGAGACTATCCAGAGCCAGCACGGGAAGATCAATCCTAGAAAAGATCATGATCAACCCCATTACGGATCAAGAGGTGTACACTAATGTTCATCAAGACTTCGCAGACAACATAATTGTCGCACCGATACCCAGGAATATCACCCAACACTTAACATCAACAGGAGGGTTGCACGAGCCAGGGCGTTACTCAAGAAAATGGATAAAGAGGACAGAGGAGCTTGCTTTGTTGATTCGGCTGACTACAAGGATCGAACTAAGTTCGCGGCGGCGGTAGTAAATCACCAGGGCAAATGCACCAACTGCGCCACGATTTACACTAGCAAACCTGAAGTCGTTGAACAAGTTACCATTGCATTGGCACTAACAGAAGATAGATACACAGAAATATAAAGTGACTCGAAAACGGCTATCGGAGCTTTCAGCATAGGCAATTGAGATTACCCCACAGGCTGCGAGGATAATTAACGCAAGACCAACAAATGATACGCATTACATTTATTGGTTCCCGGTGCACCTTGGTTCACTTGATGACCTTCCCCTCAATCCAAATGAATCGGCCAACAGCGTCGCCCGCGAACTTAGACCGGGCCGCTTAGAAACTTACCAAGCACCTTGTTTCTGTCACATGCCTTGGAATGAAGATTACGTTTACCGCGATAGCGTTTTGGTCCCTGTGCCGCAGAAAATCTGACGTCGGCAACAGGCCTGTGATCACGGGAGGCGGTGAAAATCATCCAACCACATCGACCGCGCAGGCTCTCCACGTGGTGCAAGGTTTGGTGAAGAAAAATTTAATTTCCCACAGTGAAATCCATCAGAAAAATGGTAAAGTACGACTTTACCATTCGGCGTCGGATTCGCTGTCGGATTGTTTACCAATAAGCATCATATTGTAATTTGAATGTACGAGAAAACCTAATTCTGCTACGAGGAAACTCAAACATGAACCCCTTTTCCAGCATTTCTAGCAGACATGCACACGTCGGGGCAATGGCAAACAATTAATAAAATAATAAGAAAAATGTACTAGGGCCTTGGACTGTACTGGAAAAACTTTATTTAGGTCCTGCAGGACGCGCTTAGGGCGTAGCGGGCGTCTCCCACGTAGGGACCGACAGGGAATACCTGGCGGCCGCTTCGGGGGCCTGCTGGACGGCCCATTGCTGGTCGGCGAGAAGCGAGCTTCTGAGGGACTTCTCCCACTTGTCCGAGGTAGAGTCGGGATGAGCGTTTCTACACTCCCAGAGCATGTGTGTGAGTGTCGCCGTGTATCCGCACGAGGGGTACGTGTCGCTGGGGTACGCGTCAGGATAGAGAACGTGGAGTTTGGCGGGGTTTGGGTATGTGTCTGTTTGTAATAAGCCAGGGTTAGCGCCTGCGGTCTGTTAAGTTTGGGGTGTGGGGGCGGAAAGATGCGGCGTCCAAGGTAGAAGTGTTTTGTTATTTCATTGTAACCTAATGGGAGCATCCCGGTTGGTCTCTATCTCGGCGAGGTGGGGTTGCCCTGGGACGGCGTGGTCAGTAAGCGCACGCGCTGCGTCGTGGGCGATCTCGTTGAGGTTTGGTGGGGCACCCGGCACCCGGCCGAGATGGGCGGGGAACCAGATGACGGTGTGGTGCTTGAGAGTACTCTGATCCGCGCTGCGGAGGCTGCGTAACGCCTGGTCCGAGATGACGCCACGTTCGAAGGCTTTTATGGCTGGTCTGGAGTCGCTGTAGATGACTTGCTGTTTGCTGTCGCGCACAGCTAGGGCTATGGCTACTTGCTCCGCTACTTCGGGCTCTCGAGTGAGGATCGTGGCGGAATTGAGGATCCGCTGCGAGGATGAGACCACGATCGCGGCGAAGGCTCGGTTGTTGCGATAGGCAGCGGCGTCCACGAACGAGACATCGTCCGTTTTCATGTCTATGCGCCTGAGAAGGGCGGTCGCTCGCGCAAGGCCTTCACTAGGGCCTTCACATTTTAATATAAGACCACTTATAATGCCCATGGAAAAACGTCTTTCCGGCAATGTATTTCAGTTTAAAAGTGAAGCCGACTTTAAGGGGATCGCTGTAAGCTTGGTCTTTGTAAGCTGGCTTTGCCAAGTTCATTGTTGCAGTGAATGAAGCCTACTTGCCGTAAGCGAACGATGCGATGCGAACGGGTCCCGATAACGCTATCGCGTTTTATTGCGATAGCAATTATATGGACACTTCAACCGGATTTCTGCCGTCGGCGTCGCCGTCGCCGTGAGGTTCCGTATAGATAAAATCTTCGCCGCGCGCCGTATGCCCCAGCGGAAGCGTGCGGGGACGCGCGCTATCACGGAGAGCGAACGCACTCAATCTCCCACGCGCAAGCAAGGAAGCGGAAAGCCAGCGCCGGAGGGAGCAGGGGGGGGGCACTTCTCTGCCAACAACCGCGCTCGTCGCTCGTCCGCACAGTCTCTTATCTCTCCCACGCGCAAGCAAGAAAGCGGTAAGCCAGCGCCGGAGGGAGCGGGGGGGGGGGGGGGGCGGATGGAGGGGGGGGGGGGCGAACAACCGCACTCGTCGCTCGCTCGCACCGTCTCTTATCTCCACACGGCTCTGACCTTTATGCGCCATTCGCCGCTCAGTTTCCGTTGAAGCGATAGACCGCACGTACCTTCGCCTATGCGGCGTATCCGCTTGCTGCCAGAGTTTTGACGGTCGTTGTCTGCAGTCATTCAGTGTGATCTATTCATGTTTGTTTTTGCGCGCTCACAGCATGCTTGTTCATTCAGTTAGTAATAATCGGGCCACATTTTCCAACGCACGCTACACATGCAATGCTGCCCGGATCGGCAGTGCAGCGTTACAGATGTGTCCCTTCGCACGCGCTGCCCACGGGAAGCGCTTCTCATCAACACCACCGTTTCACACGCGCCTTCTCGTGGTCATCGAGTCTCTCTTCATGTCGGTCTACTTACGCCGCAGCACACCTCCTTACTTAATCAGCTCATGTTTACTACAATTCATATTGCTACCAAAGCCGCTCACCTTACTTCGTATGACATTGCTGTGTTGCTATCGCATTCATTGCTTCGCCCTTAGGGCGAAACTGTGACATTTTTTGTCGAATCTGAGACTTTTCATTTCCGGGTCCAAAGTGCATCAGCCACGCGGTATTTCAAGAAGTTCCTCAGGCATGCGCAAGTGTCTGTCACTGTCCAAATCACTGACAGCTTTGTCGCTGATTTTATACACATAATCGTATACCTAAATTTCAATCGACAGTACACAAAGATGAATCCAGACTAATCTTATCACAAGCTAATCTGTACAGGAATGTGCCATATACTTACGTTGAAGTGCGTATACTGAAAAAGCACTCCAATAAGAAAAAAATCGCACCTCAGGTACGACCGAACACACTTGCAGCCCCAGCTCTCTTACGCCAACCAGACGGGTTATACATGATATACCGTTTTTTCGTGCAGACGAGAGGGAAAGTCAAGAAATCGCGGAATTAGAGAATGATTAAATTATTTCTACCACAGCAATGGAACATGAAGTCAACCCAATGCATTGAATTGATCGAACACTTGATATAAGCGTGCATACTTACGCTACGAAAAGAACATGGCACACTCTTGCGACATAACGGAATCAGTCAGATTTCGAGACAACCTGTTTCTTTCGAGAACTTGCATTTAAAAATCTTTGCGGCCTGTAACAAAACAACATATTTTAAAAGGTTGCTCGTGTATGACTCACTGCTTGATCTCCCGGTTTAAAACCTTGCATGCATATAACGTTCTTGAGAACATACATAAATTAATTTTAGCAAAGTTCATACTTCAGCCACACAAGTCAAACTTTGCCTGCACTCAGACCTAATATTCGCACCATCTTCATTAAAATTGATCTCGGTGATAATTATATTTCTCCCAAACAGCGTGCCAAACAGCGCGCCAAGAAATCCAGCGTAAAACAAGCTTCTAAAGCCCCGAGTGAGTGCTGGCAGGCGTAAGTTGCTCCGAAGGTCATTATGTGCCCACAGGATTGGAACTTTGAACAGTACATCACCCATAACATGCGACTTTGTTGACTAAACGGAAACATAGTGGCTTGCTTAGTTCACCTAGGACATAGTGGAAGCCTACTGAGTGCCTGAGTCACATGTAAATAGGAAGAAAAAAAGGAGGAGCCAGTATTTCATAAAGCGAAGCCTTCTTGACCATTCCCTCTCCTCACGCTCCCGGCTGACACGTATTTCTGCCATTTACAACTAGGACGCTGAAAAAGAAAATAGCCGCAAACACATTTTATTTCTACTCATAATTCCAAGCTTTACTTCTTTGCTATGTAGGCGGAAAAGATAGAGCCACATATGCAAAAGTTACTGAATTTCCTTTTGGCTACCAGTGTCATGGCGACACTTTATTGCCAACACCGAAAATAGCTCCGCTGCCCACCCACCGGTAAAACGCCCGGCCCCCCTCACTCGCCAACACACCCCCCCCCCCCCCCCCCCCCCTCTGCTGTGCTAACTTGTCCTTTACAACTGGGAAATGCGAAAGCACCGATGTACTTAGATTTAGGTGCACGTTAAAGAACGCCAGGTGGTCAAAATTAATCCGGAGCCCTCCACTACGGCGTGCCTCATAATGATAACTGGTTTTGGCACGTAAAACCCCAGAAAGAAGAAGAACAACCGGAAGATATTTCTATCGTGATGCATTAAATAATCAGGGCAACAATCAGGGCATTGTTCATGTGCTTTCAAAACAACAAGTGTCATATATTACAGACAAGGGCGCAGTTTTGCCACAAGTATTTTTTTATCAGGGCCATGTATACGACGTCCTATTATAAACACAAGATCGTATAGCACACCTTAAATCACGGAGATACGATGAAAATTCCCTGTCTCGACGGTCATTTCTGTCGTGACGGCGGCCCAGAAGAGCAAAGAGACCAACAGTTGTAAGTTTTTTTTTGCCACAGCAATTATATGAACTCTACAGGCAAATTTTCAGCATGAAAGCCGCCATGACGTCTTTTATTTTAGTCTGCTTTCTATTTGTCGTTGCGTTTTGCAGCTTTAGCACGTTTGTTCACTGGGAATTACATTTTGAATGCTCATCGCTAAGCTTAAACGACATTGAAAAGATTGGGAAGGTTCTTAACGTCTTAATAAAAACAAAACAGGTGACGATTACCAGTTAACAAAACGAAAGCAATAATACCTTTTACCACCGCGGTAGCCCTTCTTATATTTGAGTTGCATGCTGTCGCATACACCGCTTGGACAAATTACACCACAATAAACCATTCCTGATGTCTGGCATAAACCCTTAGCTCATAATACAGTCATAGCAAGCATGATAACATCTCTAAAACGTAGAAAGACAAAGCACAGATCAGAAGTACAACGTTGCCACCCAGACTTCATTGTCTTAGTTTTGTTTGACACTTTTTTATCACCAATGCGTACTTTGCCTTATGCCCAGATGTTACTATACAAACATTATCAACGGAATTCTGATTTTCGCTCACTTGTTAAGTCCATGCGATGCTTTTCATCAGGTTGAATGTTACCACATATATAACGCTGTCGGAACGTTTATAGAGATGGAATGTAAATGTCTCATCAACAGACCAGTTTCTTCAATTCATTGCCGAGAACTGTCGCATTCAAGTTTGTGCTTGCGTTTGGTTGACAATGGCAGCTCTACTACTGTCTGCATGAAGTCGAACGTAATTTTCGTGTTGAACGCCGCAGCTGTCAGACACTGGAACGTTCATTGCAGTTCGTTTGTTCCACCCGTATCTGTTCGCAATCGAGCGATGTGATCTTGTATATCTTACTCCAGAAAGAACTACATAGCACGATGGAAAGAACATTTGATGGAAGAAGGCCATCTAAGCCGCCCTTGGCCATGTGAAACGCTGTATGTAACGCTGCATCGCGGGCAACGGTTTGCGAAAAACTAATATTGGAGGCGGAAGTAAGCCACTCACTAATCCCCATTTGATCCTCACCCCTCCTTCACAGCGAAGCCGTAAAGGGCTAGTTCTCCCAGGGTCGTGTCCGCGTGTAGAAAAAAAAAAGTTGTCGCAGTTTCACCTGAAAGGCGAAGCATCAATTGCGATAGCAAATTTGTAGAGAGCTATACGGAGTAATGATATTAGCTTTATCAGCTGTATAAACTTGGACATACAGCAGCACCGGCAACGCGCAGAACTGTTGTCGACGCCGTCGGCATTTTGCCCGCGTTCACTCAAAATGCGTGCGGCTTTGGTGACTGTTGCCGGAGCCTCTGATATAAATAGGCACTTGGTGCCGCAGCTAAACGTCGCCTCCCTTCTCTCCCCCCCTCGCCCTCCCCCACGGCCTCTCGCGCGTCGGAAGAAGGCGCGTTTGCTCTACATATATGGTGATTGTAAAGGAGGAAAGAGACGCCTACTTCTGCAGCCCTTAAGGGAGCACGGCGCAGAACTCACGTTTGTTCTCCGCCGTGCGTTCACTCCCCGTGAAAGCGCGCGCCCCTCGCACCCTTTCACTCGCACATACAGCGTTCGGCGGCGCGCGGCGACGATTTCATCTCCATTGACGTCATACGGAACCTCACGGCGACGGCGATGGCGATGCCGACGGCAGAAATCTGCTTTTGAGTGTCCATATAATTGCTATCGCAATAAAAGTCACAGGCCTGCGCGGCACACGCAGCACAGTCACAGCGTAAGCTGGTGGAGAGACTTAAGGGTAGCAATTCTGGCACCACGCACGGCAAAGTCTTCGCGGCAAAGTCTCTTCGCCTCGTTTTGAGGAGAGCGATCTCAACTGTCCGCCCGGCGTCGACGGCGAGCTGCGGTTTGTAATGCTCTCTGCACAGCAGTCTGCTGAGCCCGATGATGCTTGGCTTTAGCCGCGCAAGTAGCTCCACGATTTGCTTCTTTAGCAGCGGTTCGTACCTTGTGAGGAGACGCCATAACGTGTACCGAAGAGGTACCGAGAATACGTGGCGCACATCTCGCATCGGGATCGCGTTTATTGCGCGCCTCTTCGGAATCGCATCTCGTCGTCTGCGCCTGTGCACGCGGCTTTTTCAGGCGCCTTAACTAGACGGCGCCACCATAGTGGCCGAGGCTCGGGCCGTCTGTGCCTGCGCGCCATAGGGCCTTTTTCTGACGCTGATAGCAAGCGCTTGCGTGGCTCAGTGGTAAAGTATCCGACTCCCACGCTGCGGGCCTGGGCTCGATCCGGCGGGGACCAGGTACTTTTTTTCGCATTTCGGGCGATAGCGGTTACGCGGCGGCGGCGGACAGCAACGCGAACCGAAACGGCTATTAGAATGAGCCCAAGGAAACTAATAAAGTTCTTCATCCATCCATCCATCCATCCATCCATCCATCCATCCATCCATCCACAGCAGCTTACGCTGTAAAAAACTATCATCTTCAGTATTTCGGCTCTGTGTGCGTTGTGCTTGCTGGTTTGGATCCATGTGCGTGGCGGTTTGCCGCCAGCACACGTGTCATTCGATATGACACCCGCATTGGATGTGTGGGTATGAGCCAGGGACAAGAAAGAAGGAAGGAAGGAAGGAAAAGGAAAGAGAAAGAACGAAGGAAGGTAAGACAGAAATCACGTGTGGCTCATACCCGCGTTGGATATGTGTGTATGAGCCGCCAAGAGCAGGACCGGGAGAGATCTCATAGGATCCTCACGCTGCCATGCAATGTGCCGCGGTTATGAACGCTGTGGCTCATACGGCATTCTATGACGATGGGGGCGGACTTGGCTCAGCAAACGCACTACGTGGCCATCGCGCCGGGCGAAAACAAGACGCCGGTATCCTTTCCCTTTGACAAGCATGCTGAAGACGCTCAATATAATCAATATTGATAATATATCAATTCACTATTCACTACAGCATACCCACCATAGTCATAGCTTCACTGGCGTTCATTTTCACAGTAGTGGAAGGGCTGTGATTTTTTTCCTTCTTTTATTCACACTTTCTATCGCAATAACAGCACATACAATTATAAGCAACTAGTGTTGGTGTAGGCTTCGTCACATTTCTCTTATGTACATTTACAAGCAGCCGGGCTCTGCTACAAATAGGATAACGATGTCAATATAACGTTGAAACAAAATAAATCTAAATCTAGTGTAGCAATATTGTTCTTTTGCCTAGATTTCGGCACCTTTACCTTCTTCTTCATCGTCTTTTCTCGGAAGATTCTGATCACGCAAAGAATCATGGTTTCTCTAAGCATTTTATTTTTTTATTACTCATATGATCAGTTAAAACAAAAGTAAAAATTTTATTGCCTCACCGCTGATACAATTTTCTGTTTCATACAGAGAACAATGCATAATTATCAAGCCTCTGTTTTCCTCCTCAGCAGTCGGTACACGTATATGCAGATAATCCGCTATTCCTGCACTCCGGTTAGTCCCATTAATTACAAGACTATAATCATAATCCATAATTAACTACACGGGGACGTACACCCCCATCTTCGAGCAGACGAAAACCGCACAATCGAACTCAGTCATAACTGGACTCGAGGAAAGACGACGACAAAGAAGTGCAGTCAGCGCGTTCTCTGCACTCGGCCCGCTGACGAAGCCGTGGAAGAGCCGTTCGGAAATTTCCAGCCATGAAGAGAACAGCGTTGAGTTCTTTCGCCGTGGCGAAGCTTTCTGGATACAAAAGGATGCCACCCCATACGGAGAGAATCGAGACCAGGCCACCACCTCCGGCGATATTCGCTCCGTTCCTGAACACAGGGGAAGACACCAGATTGGCGGCCGGTCCAGCTCCACGCGTGCACATCATTCCGATCACTGTAGAGCCCCGCACAGCCGCCATGGTAAGCAAGGTCAACTTCAAGCACGCTGTGGCGTTACCTCTCCCTTCTTGTGTGAAGCGTGCTTTAGGGCCTTTGTTCTTTGGGTGAGTCTATTCTCCCGGCAGCATTTCTCCCGACGCTCACCTCCTATTGGCGCTCGGAAGTCACATCACAAACTGCCGGGGGAAAACGGCCTGCAGGTGCGCCCTAACCTAACATCACATAACCTAATCTCACCTAATTTAACCTAACATAACATAACCTAACATAACATACCCTAACCTTCCAAGAACCAATAGGAGGTGAGTGCCGGCAGATATTCGTTGCAGAGGTTCTCCCGGCTGCCGGGAGAATAGCCACTGCCTTGTTCTTTTGCGTGTACGTTTACATCGAGGTTATACTTCTACGTTGCCTCAGGCGTTGGGCAATTTTTGAGTTCGACGCGGAACGCACCAGGTAGGACCCCCTCAAGCAATATGAAAAGTAACATTAAATTACATTCCACATGCCCTAGATGTTAAACATACGTGTCCCGCATTGAAGTTCTTATAATGAGGCCATCTATCTGAGGAGAAAGCTACTTCTTCTTACGAACATGTCACATTCGAATCTGGACATCACCAGCAGTCCTTGATATAGAGAAATTTCGGCGTTCGCTTTCAGATTATTCACAACAGAATATGAACTGTTGTACATTTAGTACAACTAGCTGTTGTACAGTTAGTACATTACCTGTTTGCAAACATTGCTCTAGAAGTCACATTTGAAAGGATGTTAGGATGCTTTCTAGCCTATCACTTTCTTGAGCTCCAGCGACACACCTTGTTAGAAATGTGTTGATCACCTTAAGATGTCATCTCTACCGAGATGGCATTCAAGCATTCAAGACGCCGCATTCAACAAGTGCGGGCGTTCGCTAGTAATTATCACGGATTCTCCGGACGCCTGCCGGGCATTAATCAAAGTTAGAGTAGGCAGCAAAGCAGCCTGGCATCTTAAAGGCCGCTGGCGAAATTCAAGAAAAACACTAGCTAACTTGGGCCCCGGGGCACGAGGGCATTGCCGGGAATCTCCAGGCCGATCTCATATACAGCTCGAGGCCAGCCGAGCGAGGTGAGAGGCCAGGGGGAACAGAAGCAGCAACCCGCATGGAAATTGTGACGTACATCTGGGGAACCAGACAGCTGCACTCCACGCCCCACAAGAAATATTAGCGGACGCCGCTATGAAATTGGTAGCACAAGCTACAAACAAATTCGTACTCATGTCTACTTATTTACACTAAGATAAAAACCAACCGTATACAGTGACGCTTGATCCTGGTGCAGTGAGAAACCCATAGTGTGTCATACCCATAGGGATGCTAGAATATGAATGCCGTACCCATCATACACAACGCCACGCCGGAGCAGTGGGTGACTACGCTGTCTAGCAGGGAACCGGAGGACCAGATTTGGCTGGGTGAACGCCTTAGCTGAGCAGCAAAGGCCGCCGGAGTCCTGCACTGAGGACCCATTCACAGGTGCTCTGCAGAACTCTACCTCTGGAGCAAATAATATAAATATTTTTTTTTCTCGTACTTGTGTCCTTTCTGGCTTATACCACAACCTCAATAATTGAATAGTAGCGGCCGTTTTGCAATCGTAGAAGCGTAATTCTTTCATCTCCACTTAGTATAGTATTTATTAATAGTGATCATTTAATACAAAGCACGACACATTCTCCAACAGTCATATTGCTCTTTGTTCGCTCGCAGTCGGCCATCCGTTTCCAGGACCCGTCCAGCCACAGGACTTTGGACACGCAGAGTCAAACGAGCAAGGTGTCCGGCACCACGTCCAGCCACGCGTGCGGCAAAGCGTCCGGCATCCCGTCAATTGTCATGTCCGATACTCCGGCCATGTCCAGCGCATCGCAGTGCACCAAATTGTCCGGCACCGCGCAAAAGTCTCACTCCGAGCCCCTCTCGGAACAGGCCCAAGGCTGCGGGCTTAAAAGGGCGCTCCCTGCCGTGAGTTTAACCTCGCCACATATTATTCTCTAGTATAGAAGGAAACAAAACATTGGGCAAATTGCACACGTTGCGGGAATTTGGCATGCGGCGCAAATTGCGGGTAGTCGGCTATCCAGTATATTCCTCTGAAATTTAGCGTAAAGTAGCAACGAAGCACTCACCCCAACGGCGCACATGTGTATTAGGCAACACATGTCTTTTGTTTAATTATAACCAAAGGGCTGCTCCAAAGTTGCTAATGCCCAAAGCATTTCCCGTCATCTCACCGGGTGTAGATATCTCTCGCTACAAAACAAGGACACTTGTTGGCGTAGCCGTCCTATGCTTGGAACGTAATTACTCGCACCCTCATCACAGTCACTTGCAATGTAGCCATTTTTTTTCTCTTTTTTGTAAACCTAGCCATGGAAGGACAACCACAATACTTCATAGAGATCAAGGAATAGCAGGCGCTGCCACGAATTCTGATAAATGCGCAGCTTTCACACTCTGCAGGTTCTAAAGCGGAAGTGGTCTAATTAGTAAGGCAACGATAGCGTTCACTGGTAGCGTTTCCCAAGTTTACCCGCTTCAAATATACTCTGCTAATAAAACGATGCCTGTAACCTTTAGATGGCGATAAAAGCTCAGGCGGTTACAGGTGATTCTTAAGTTCATTTAGAGTACGCTAGAAACAACTGCAGCGAGCATCAATGGGCCACTAAGTGCAATAATAGCTTTTTTTAGTAAATTAACTGTGTGCGATACCAAAGCAACGAACTGCTCCTTCGAAAGGAGGCTTGATAATCCTGAAAAGAAGGAATAAATAAAGAATGCTGGTGACACAGCGTTGATGTTCCCGGACCAGCTTGCCATGGCGTTTTACATTTTGACAGCCTGTGCTGGAGTCCAGTGGATTTTTTATCGGCAAGAACCAAGTACATTGTATTTTAGTTGAGCCTAAGACGACACATACAAAATTTCAACAGTTTACACTGAACCACACCGGTCTAAATATGATTAAACTATTGAAATCTCGGATGCTTGACTAAGGCCCCAACGTTGGGGTATTGGAGCGAAATTCATGAAATGAAACTGGGTTTACTTTCTCTCTTTTGTGTCCCTTCTAAAACACCGGCATGTTTGATACCCTGATGTGGGCCGCGTATCGGCTATTTATCCAGGAAACATGCTAGATCTGCAGTTTCAGTGTTCCTTCTTCGAGAGGCACGTGTAACAGCATTCAGTTCTCGTGCATCGCGCATGCGTCACGCGAGGTGATCAGCGGGGAAGGCTGACGTGTGGAAAGGGTCGATGACGATGATTACACTAAGCCTGTGTCACGTGCTCTATCTCAATCGAGTTTGAACGTGCTTGTGTTCCAAGTTTAAGGATTTAGTTTTTTGTTGGAACAGAAGCAGCAATGGCATGTAGATGTCAAATAAATGTAATTTAATCGCCGCCACTTCGTGTATACTCGCGGACTACTTTCTGTGACAATGAAGGAAAATCTCCAGAGGCAGACAAATAGCCTTTTGTTTCTTTGCTGCGCCATTTCTTTTTAATTATCTTCGGCAGATAGTACAATTATCACCCTTGATCCTAAATTACTCGATGAGGCTGTCATTGCTTCTACGAGAAATCAAATCATTCAATTGAGTAGTAAACATCATCAGACTAACTGCCTTTATAATTAATTACTTTGCGGCAGATACTTCCATCAACGTATTGTAGCTAGCGAGCTTGCAAGGCAAATCGATCTGGAACAGATTCGGAGGACGACAGTGGTTTCGAGATAAACGCCGTCAAAGTTGCGGTAAAGAAATGCACTACTGCTCCACTTACTTTTTAAAGAAAACACTGTTTTGTAGAATGAAGCGCAAAAACAACTGGAACGCCAATGCATTTCTTCGGACACTTTGAAAGTTATCTCGAAACTGCCGGATTCCTGAGAATTCGTTCTAAGTGGATATGCCTTACGAACTCACCGTGCACAATTTGTAGGTTAAACTATGTTTCCAAACTTTCCAATACGCATTTTGATTTATTGTAGAATGACCGCCTCATGGAGTATTCGAAAATTAGGTCTCGTGCTTCTACGTCGCAATATATGACACATTACATGAAAGGCGTCGGAGATCCAAATCTATTTAGAATAATACGAGCAGAGAAACATGACCAGCAGCCGCAGTGCATCACATTCGCCGCGACCAAAACATAGGACGTCGCCTATTAGAAACACGAAAAACCCACAACTAACGAACTATTTTACGGAAGCTTGCGTCGACAAGTAGCAGTTATAATATACGAAATAGTCATTTCATCAACAAAAGGTAGCAGATCAAAAACTGCAGGGCGAAGTGCGCGGATTGATACCATTATGGCCGGACTACTTTCGTAGATTCCACATGGTTGCCTCCTATGAATGAAATGGAGTATAAGCTGGAGTATGGTGAAGCAATACAATCAGGTATAGCGAAGGACTTGTAGCGCGGGGTAGTGGCAATACAACGTACGCCTAAAACTTCTGAATAGTGCTAGTACTCTCTTAAGAACAGTCTCGCTATCTTTGCTGTGTGCATTGGTCTGATTTACATACATCTTGGGAGGATTTTTCATTAAATCAACACTGAAAGCACAGGCGAGACGCGGGGGCCAGCCATGGTTGTTTCCGTGACAAGGTTTTTCTGCTTCTCTATATATTAACGAGACGAAAATACTCATGCCTCCTTTCGCAAATAATATTTGATGCGTCATTCTGGGATTAGTTCGATCCGTTATTAACTGTGAACACATGCTGAAATTTTTTATCCCAGTGAGTCTCGCAGTAATCGGCACGGTAAAGGAAGAAGGTTCAAAGGGAACGCTGGCACGACGCTACAGGGGGAACCAACACATGCTGCTCACAATGTGGCTCGCTTGAAAAAAAAAAATTAATGTTCTGCCTAACCCGGGAATTGAACATGGAATCACCTGCCCTACGGAGAAGTCGCGTCGTCAACGCAGCTATAGGAGCTGGCTGCGAGGTAATAGGCGGAGGGAAATTAAAGGATGACGCTAAGGGGGCAGGAATAAAATTGGGAAAAAATTGATGAGGGTAAGACAGAATCGTGAAAGGCGAATGTATTCATTTAAACGCAGCATGCAGCCAACAATGTCATTTAGAAAGCTTCCTCAATCTAGATTATTTCTGATTGATTGATTGATTTGATTTGGTTAATTGATCTATTATTGTGTTATATTGGAGCAAGCGGGTGATATGACAAAAGAGCACCAGAGCTACGTTGTCAATAGTCAATGATACATCAGATGTGGCGGTAACGGTACCGCAAAATGGCCTAAAAGAACATCGCCCTTGATTTGCTGAATTGTACTATATGCATAAAGATATGACCATGCGTGCGTTGATGTCTCTTGCTCATAGAATTTTGACATTTACCAAATATTCAGTCTAATTTCACATTTCATTGCAGTGCCGAAGAGTATCCTATTGGAGGAACAAAATTCAACACAATGCTTTTAACATGTCAATAAGGATTTTCGTAAGAGGCAGATTTCACCCGCTCAATACTTCCACAGGATGAAGGAGCTTACCAGTGGCAACTTTTATGGGAATGAACTGTTGTTGCAGAGCAAGAGAAATTATTCGAGACCGTTCGGTCTTCTCTCACTGACTTGCTATTTCCACCTTTCTCATTTGTTACAGCAGAGGTGGAGCAGACGCGATGCTCCCATTCTGCGGGTGCATCCTGGTCCTCCTGGTCTTGCTCATCCTCCTCTCCTTCCTGCTCTGGGCAGACTGTAAGCATCAAGTGTTCTGACTGATTAATAAGGCTGATTAAGGACCTAATAGTGAGCGTCAGGATAATGCAGAAACCGTATTCAACTCGCCTTATTGTCCTCATACTTGAGCATAGCTACAAGCGGCCCTTAGGGGAGCCTACATGTATGCTTTATTTTGCATTTAGGCTTTCCTAACGGCACTGCTTGTATAGCGACACCAATTCGTGACACTGTAGATAAGCCTATGGATCTTCCGGTGCCATGGAACTATGTTTTGGGGCAGTAACTACGAACTTATCCGTGTCTGTCAGTCGAAAACACCTGACAGGAATATACGTCCGAATTAAAATAAAATTATTTATAACTTAAAAGCCACCTGCAACAATACATCACCGCAGCGATCGCCTCAGTCGCCAGAATTCCGGCGACGGAAGCAATAGTCTGCGCGTAATAAAACGTTTTGGGGATATGAACCGTAGAGTAGAGTCCGGGCCTGTAAACGCCTTTTTACGAAGGCATCTTGTTCGATTGGCCATCACCGTTATGATACTGTCGTTATGAAAGTAATTGGTGGCAGAATTCGCACTTTGAATTATCGAAATTGCCGAACAAATTTCATATTTCAGTTCTATTTGAATACCCGCCGCGGTGGCGCGAAAGCCTAGTGCTTCTGGCGTGGCGCTGCAGTGCCCGAGGAAGCGGGAACAAATTCCGGCCTCGGCATTTTTGATGCAGACGAAATGCAAGAACGCCCGTCCATTGGGCGCGCGTTAATCTACGCCACGTGATCAAAGTTAATCCGGAGTCTGACACTATGGCGTGCCTCATAACCGTATCATGGTTTTGGCACGTAAAACCCAGGTTAATTTTTGTTTGTTTGTTTGTTTGGCTTAAATAAATTGTCGAGGACTAAATATTTCAAGTTAGATTGCGAAACATTTGATGCGCTAACGTACACTCGAATGTCGTCTGCCAGTATAGCGTGTCCCTCTACAGTTGATACACCTCGAACAGCAGCACTGCGCCAGCTGCTGGCACAGGCGACGTAGGAGAAACGTGGGTTCTCTCTGAAACGTATCGCGTGGTGGTATGCCCCCCGCGACCGAGTGAATACGCAGTAGTGACCAAAGTTGAAAAAAAGATGACGCGATTTATCGCCTGTTATTCTTTGCCGAGGTGTCACTAATTATACGTCTTGCTTCTCTCTCGTTTTCACCAGCTTCTCGTCACCAAGCTCGAGTGCCGCAGCACCTGCGTAAGTACACTGGCACGATGTAGCGGGCATATTTTGGGTTCTTGTTAGTGACCCCTCAGATTGCAGAGGCAGAATTCAAACTAATTATGGCCGCTACCTAATGACAGGGCACTAAAAAAAGAGGTTAAATTGTTCAGTGGTTTTCCGTTCATCTTTGGGATACACTTACGAAACTAAACATCTGAAAAAAAAAGTGTCTTTCCGTTGCCAGGGAACGGCTTGTAGCTGGTGAATGTCTCTCCAGGCTGCTGTGCGCGCTGGTGCAGACGCTGTTCAGCGCGTCGCTTACGCACAGCGGGGCGATCAAACACTTCGGCAAAAGGGGTCTTAAATGCTGACGAGCTGGAAAAGTCTCATTCGTGGTTGAAGAACCACAGTTTGGCTTCGTCGGTGAGGTAGAAAGACACGTGGGACAGCTTAGACTGGTCGTCCCATTTGTTATGGGCACTTACAGGTTCGTACGATGAGGGCCAGTCTTCCAGGGTCGTGTTCGGCGGTGCCACTGAAAATGAGTGGGTCGCGATGAAGAGGGACGCCGGCGCAGACGACAGTGGCAGCCGGTGGTGCAGGCAACGAAGTAGCTTGATCAGGCATAGTGCAGGGCGATCGTATTGGTGTTGGCAGGGTTCGAGTGCGGAGCTCCCGGACGAGGCGAAACATCTCAGTAACCTCCACCAAATGCGACGAGGTTTATTGTCGTCGATAACGTTGCGAGAACGCTAGGTACAGGTAGGCACTGCAAGGGCTGTTCGTAGCACGAGGTTCCCTCGCGATCACGGCATGGTCCTTCGTCTTCCTCTTCAGTCGGCACATACACAGGGGCGCCTCTGCTTCATTACAATATATATATATATATATATATATATATATATATATATATCAGGTGGAAGTGTGTGCGTGATCCAGCCGTAATTGGCCCTCATAGACAGTGAACTTACTCTGCAGAATGTTCGAATGTAAGGTTAGCACACGCATGTCTGGTCAGATGATGCGGGAACGCTTTGGTTGGACGATGTTGACGTGATCATGCTGGAGAGGAAAACCTAGTGTCCTCATAAAGTTTCGTTCCGATCCAGCAAAAGCTTCAGTTGCTAGTCTCTCCGCGATGTGCTATCACTTCTTTATCTTGCTTGCATCTTTGTCTTTCGTGCTGTCTTTCATGCTGAACTAAGCCCAATATTCCTATCTCGTATCAGTCCGGATAAAATAGTATCTATACCTTCAATCTGTCTCTAACATTTACGCCCGCACTTTACTTGCAGATGTGGAAACTAGTCGAGCTACTCAGGCCGCCAAGCGCACGTCGAATCCGAACCGTAAGTCAGCTTGTGTCTTGAAAGATCACTCTACGAGCAATATCGACATTTGCCTTTGCAACTACCTTACTGTCGTTTGTCTTGTGAATGTGAAAGAAATGCACATCCAGCACCCAAGTTTCAATGTGTGTGCAGTGAAGCCTTACTGAAGCGGATACATAAATGCTAATGAAATGAAAGCGATGCGTATGTCGTTTCATATCATTTATCATATAATTATCGTTTCATATCATGCAACTCTACTATTTATGCACCACAAAGATTTCAACTTCATTCTTATGCAAGGTTTGTCTTTATTCACCCCACCGTTGACAAGCTATACCCAATGCAAACGCCAAATCTCGCGGTAGTACCATGTGAGACATTACGCAGCAATGCCATGAGGACAAAGACTATGCGTGATGCTTCTCCAATGAAGGAATAGGACGACAGGTGATTGTACAGAGTGGTTTAACCCATATATAAATATATTTAAACAATCACTTACGAAGAAACAATGAAACCAGGTGAAGCATACAAGACGTTAATTGTCATGCTAAATTGTAATGTTGGCGTGATAAGGAAAATGGCAAGTGAAAGTGCTCTAAAACATAACTGGCGAAAGTGGGAGCTAAATTCACATCTTCCGCACGTCTATTGTACCGTTCAGCGAGTTAAATAAAGTTAAACATAACAAGGTAGCGCTATTCCTGGTTTTCCCTTCCTCAGTTTCACTGCTATCTCAGCATAGATGGTGTCCAAATCCGTGCGTCAGTGACGACTCTCTTTGGATGAGCGAAACTAACGTCGAAGTCCATACTATCGCTGATTGTACGCGCCGGAATCTGTTAATGGTTAGCCGTTAATACGTCATAGACGCCAAGTTTTCGACCCCACAGATTACGGTAAGAGCAAGGTACCTATCTGATGAATGAAGACAATCCTAATAATTGCTATATGGAAACGCACCTTGGCCCCGCAATTTTTTTCACTCGTGAAGACGGAAGCCACCTCGAAACTCTCTGTCGTTATGCGGAATTAAGGACAGGGAACAGCTCCCGTAACAGGCGACCGCAGAAAAATCGGCAAACTTGTGGAGCTTCGCCCAATAAAAAAGGTGTATCCAGCGAAGTTCTTTACGGCCCTCTTGTTGCCTAAACCACAAATCCGAGGCGCCACCTCCGGGATGTCAGATGTATATATACCATTCGGGATGAATTGACGATTCTTTCGTCTTGCCGCGCTCCCGGCGCTCGCACACATCGGCTACTTTCCCTGACGTAGCCTCCCTGATGTAGCGAACCACGGCCGATGATGATTATTTGATCGCCTTTGAAACGAGTCGATTACATATAGTCACCCAGCCTATTTAATCCAATCAGGTATGCTATACATGTTTTTTTTTCATTTATTTTTTTACTAGTGCTGCCGCAGCGATACTAGCGGTCTCTAGCGGCGCCTTAGTGGACTGAGTGGCGCAATTTTTACAGCTCTGCGGAACGCACGTAGCGCTTGTATTAGCTACGAGTAATTGTCCCCTTTACATGTGCATCCCTCGCACGCTGTGGGATGTTCCTGCCCAGTTGGATGATTTCACCGAAACACGCCAGGTTTCCGACCGTTTTAACTCACTAAAGAAAAGGAGCGAAGTGTAACCAAAGGCACACCGACTCAGCACTGGCCACCCCTTCCGTGTGACTTTCCTGTGGTCTCTACATGGCTCCGAAAGCGGTGCACCGCATGCTCCTATTTTTGTTTTCGAAGTCATGAGTGTAAGAGTGAAATGTCCCCGCAGGGACGTCTGCGCAAGCAGGCGTTTGGTGAGTAGCGCCACCACGGACCCGAGCACATGAGGGTTGGACCCTCCCGCGTGTAGCCGTGCGCGGCTGAGCCGTGTCTGGGGAAAGGGGGATCCTGGGGGTTGAGCCGATGCCGGGTGTTCGGACCTTTAAGGCCCCCCGGCAGAGGCAACACACCTCTTCGGCCTCTGCTTTACATAGACGGCACCCCTGGGCTGACCCACCCAGGGGAAATCGGCAGTTGCCTTTTCCTGTCCTCCTCTTTAATCTTCGTCTTTCTCTCTCACTTTCAATCTATCCTGTCTTCTGTTCACTTCCATTACTTCCAATTTCTCAGGCAGCTAGGGTTAACCTTGTGTGGGTAGCCAACCTCGGATACTCCATATTTGGTTATAGTGGTGACGTACAGCTGGCGTCTGCAGGTCTTGTGTTCACAGGCCCTCCAGCGTCCCCTTGTTGGGCTCCATGGTGGGTGGCTGGCGTTGCTGCCGAAAAATCCATATATACTTATGGCAAGTTCATTCCCCCCACTATCCGATCGCCGTCTGAAACGAGGGCGCACCGATGAAGTCTTCCAGTTTTATGGTCGCCAAAGAGAAACTTTTCCCCGATTCCATGTGATTCACGCAGAAAAAACAGACAAATCTGTACGAGCAATCTCACCTTTCCTTGTGTCAAAGACTTTGACTGATATTTTTGGACCAGGCTATAAAGCATCCAGGATGGCGAGCGGTGATCTCCTCTTGGAGCTCCGAGACCAGAAACAGTACGAAAAACTACCCAATCTAGTATCATTTGGAGATGCGCAATTAACAGTAACCCCGCACCGTACAATGAATACCACCCGTGGCGTTGTCTCAGATGACGATCTGTTGCAGCTGAGTGAGGCTGAACTCCTGGAGGGTTTCAGTGAGCAGAATGTCATCAATGTAAAACGGATTAAAATGAGGCGAGATGGCAAAGAACTCCAGACCAGGCATCTGATACTTACTTTCAACTCAAGTGTTCTGCCCGAGTCTATCGAGGCCGGGTACATCAAGCTTCGTGTTAGGCCATACGTGCCAAATCCTCTTAGATGTTTCAAATGCCAGCGGTTCGGCCATAGTTCCCAGAACTGCCGAGGCCGCCAAACTTGTGCGAAATGCAGTAGTCATGAACACTCCTCTGAGTCATGTGAAAGCTCTCTACATTGTGTGAACTGTGATGGGGAGCACGCCGCATACTCGCGGTCGTGCCCATCCTGGAAAAAAGAAAAGGAAATAGTGACAATTAAGGTAAAAGAAAACATAACTTTCAAGGAGGCACGCAGGCGGGTATTGCACCTGCCGAAAACCAGCTTTGCCGAAGTGGCGCGTCAGGGGGCAGCGCCACAGCGGCTTCCGGCGGCTGTCCGGCTCACACACAGTGAGCTGCCAGCGACGCCATCCGCCCCCTCGGCGGCTGCAGCTAGCGCTGCTCCGCCACCCCAGCAGAAGGGGCCATCAACCTCCGCGCTGGTGGCCTCCAAGGTCTCGTCCCTCGAGACGAGGCCTTCACCGCGAACAAACCGTTCTCAAGAGCGGGTGTCCAGCGCTCCGCAAGAGCCGATGGACACATCTTCCAGCCAGACGGCGCAGCCAGCGCCAAAGGAGCGGCGAGAATCTCTCGACCGCTCCAAAAAAGAAAAAGCCCGCATCACAGGGCCCGACAAGGGCTCTGTAAGTTAAGTTAGTGTTTTCACACGAGACACACAGCACAAACATTGTCTGCAACATGAACACACAGATACTACAGTGGAACGTCAGAGGATTACTTCGTAACCTCGACGACATCACAGAACTCATACATAAATTTAATCCGAAGGTGCTGTGTGTCCAAGAAACACACTTAAAGCCTACACAGTCCAACTTTCTGAAGCAATGTGCCATTTTTCGTAAAGATCGTGACAACGCTTTTGCCTCGTCCGGAGGTGTAGCCATAGTTGTAAATAAGTCTATTGCCTGCCAACATTTTGCCCTACACACGCCTCTAGAGGCTGTATCCGTGCGAGCAATTTTATTCAACAAGCTTATAACCATTTGCTCCATTTACATACCACCCAACCATCACCTGAGTAAACGGAATTTTACAGCCTCATCGACCAGCTCCCAGAACCATACATTATCACTGGTGATTTTAATGCTCATCATACTCTTTGGGGAGACTCGCGATGCGACGCGAGAGGTCGGCTCATCGAAAACTTCCTTGTTAACTCCGGTGCGTGCCTGTTCAATAAGAAGGAACCAACATACTACAATATCCATCATAGTTCATATTCATCAGTAGACCTGTCAATTGGCTCTGCCTCACTTTTCCCTGATTTAGATTGGCATGTAATTAAAAACCCATTCGGAAGTGATCATTTCCCAGTAACCCTAAACTTAGTAACCGAACATGACTCTCTTCCTCATGTCCCTCGCTGGAAACTGGCCTCAGCTGACTGGGAATGCTTTAGAGAATCCACGTACTTATCACGAGATTTTAAAAATAATTTTACTATAGATCATGCCGTATCATATTTTACTGCTTTTATCATTGACGCCGCTGAGAAGTTCATTCCTCAAACAAGTGGCACTTCATTCAAAAGACGGGTCCCCTGGTGGAATAACGATTGTAGACAGGCACGAAGGAAACAAAATAAAGCTTGGGGCAAACTACGTGAATGTCCTACGGCTGAAAACCTAACAGAATTTAAACATGTTAAGTCCCAGGGAAGAAGGACACGAAGACAGGCTAAGAGGGCAAGTTGGGAGAGGTTTCTCTCAGGTATCAATTCCTATACTCAAGAGGCAAAAGTATGGGACAGGCTAATGAGGCTAAAGCGAAAAGAAATCCATCCATTGCCGCTAGTGAACGACGAAGCGAACAGCTTGCAAGACCAAGCTGACGCTCTTGGCGAACACTTCGAGCGCGTGTACAGTTCGAATAATTATTCTGACGCATTCCTTAAACACAAACAAATCGCAGAACGCAAGGCTATTGACCGTAAATGCAGACAGAATGAACCCTATAACATGCCATTTAACATCGCCGAATTGAGAGCCTCCTTGACTGCCTGTCGGAGCTCTGCACCTGGACCCGACAGGACCATGTACGACATGATTAAACACATTCACAGTGATACTCAAATAACGCTACTCGCACTTTTCAATGCTATATGGGCTGCCGGATACCTACCTACTGCATAGAAAGAATCCCTTGTCGTTCCGATTTTAAAACAAGGTAAAGACCCCACATTAGTAACAAGTTACCGCCCAATAGCCCTCACAAGTTGTATCTGCAAATTCTTCGAAAAAATGATAAACCGTCGCCTTTTACACTTCCTTGAGTCAAACAAAATTCTTGATCCATATCAGTGCGGCTTCAGAGAAGGACGGTCTACAACCGACCATCTCGTGCGCATCGAAGCAAACATTCGTGATGCTTTCATACATAAACAATACTTCTTATCCGTGTTCCTCGATATGGAAAAGGCGTACGATACGACCGGGCGTTACGGCA